>NC_057800.1:10789467-11089467 GCF_018294505.1 Triticum aestivum
AACACTTTCTCAAAACAATCATAATATGATATAATAAGATGGTATCTCGCTAGCCCTTTATGAGACCGCAAAGCATAAATGCGGAGCACCACTGAAGATCAAGGACTGACTACACATTGTAATTCATGGTAAAAGAGATCCAGTCACAGTCATGCTAAATATAAATTAATAGTAATGGATGCAAATGATAGCGATGCTCCCTAACTGGTGCTTTCTAATAAAAGGATGATGACTCAACATAAAAGTAAATAGATAGGCCCTTCGCAGAGGGAAGCAGGGGTTTGTAGAGGTGTCAGAGCTCGATTTTTGAAACAGAGATAAATAATATTTTGGGTGGTATACTTTCATTGTCAACATAACAACCAAGAGATCTCGATATCATCCATGCTACACACATTATAGGCGGTTCCCAAGCAGAATGGTAAAGTTTATACTCCCCCACCACTAACAAGCATCAATTCATGGCTTGCCCAAAACAACAGGTCCTCCAACTAACAAAAGTCCTGGGGGAGTTTAGTTTTGCAATTAATTTGATTTGATTTGAGCATGGGACTGGGCATCCCGGTTACCGGCCATGATGAGCGGACTCCACTCATCTTGAGAATAACCCACCTAGCATGGAAGATATAGACAGCCCTAGTTGATACATGAGCTATTCGAGCATACAAAATAGAATTTCATTTGAAGGTTTAGATAAATATCGTGGAGGCTATGTTGATTTTGTTTCAACTACATGCGTGAACATGTGCCAAGTCAAGCCACTCGAATCGTTCAAAGGAGGATACCACCCTATCATACCATATCACAACCATTTTAATAGTATGTTGGCACGCAAGGTAAACCATTGTAAACTCCTAGCTAATTAAGCATGGCATGAGCAACTATAATTTCTGATTGTCATTGCAAACATGTTTCATTCATAATAGTTTGAATCAGGAACGATCAACTAATCATATTTACAAAGACAAGATAGGTCGAGTTCATACCAGTTTCTCTCAACTCAATCAGTTCATCATATATCGTAATTATTGCCTTTCACTCACACGACCGAACGGTGTGTATAATAATAATAGTGCACGTGCATTGGACTAAGCTGGAATCTGCAAGCATTTAATGCAGAGGAGAAGACAAGGTAATATGGGCTCTTGGTTAAATCAACAATAATGCACATAGGAGCCACTCAACATTTTCATCATGGTCTTCTCCTCTCGACCCCTAAAGAATAAGAAAAGAAATTAAATTATTTACAAGGGAAAGCTTCCAACAAGCAAAGAAGAACAAGAAATCTTTTTGGGTTTTCTTTTAAATACTACTACTACAGGCATGGGAAGTAAACTAGCTAAAAGCTACAACTATTTTTTTTATTTTTTTAAGGTTTTTGAAACACACAAGAAGAAAACTTAGAAAAGAAAATAAACTAGCAAGGATAGTTCAATGAAAAAGTATGAGCACCGAGAACTAGAATGAGTGTGTGAACATGAATGTAATGTCGGTGAGAAGCTGGTCTACGCCCATGGATCAAAGCTACTCTCTCCGGTGTACTGAGGAGGGTCCTCAGGGTGCCATTGGTTGGCGATCTCCTCCGGATCCCACTGATTAACAGACTGCCGATAAGGGTCAAGTGGTGGCTCCGGCTCAGCCTCTGGAGCAGGTGTCGCGTTCAAGTATGCATGAATGGCCTCCGGCAAAATGAGGGCGCAGGCAAAGTAAAAACTCACAATAATTTTTATCAAATATCAAATTGTACTTTAGCAGTTTCTTCTTATTTTTAGCAATAAAATCATGTGCTACCATACTCTTATAATCTAGAAAGACAGGGGGCAGCAACTTTTCTTCTTTCTCATAATGCCTACTAAGTATATTAAAGTGTGCAGCAAGGCACGAAGCAAAGATGCCACCGAAAATGGGGCCCTTTGTACAGTTCGGACTTAAACATTTGGCAATAATAGCGCCCAAACTGAAAGTTGTATCATGAAACAAAGCATGACGCAAAATAACAACACCAGGAGCACTAAGATTTCCACTGTTCCCGCGACCAATTAAACATCTACTAGCAAATATTGCAAAGTAACGTAGAACAGAAAAATATATGCTAGTAATTCTTGCACCTGAAACTTTCCTCGTTTCCCCTACAGCAATTTCATTAATAAATCCCTCCACATCATTACGGTGTGGTTCCTCTATGCTGCCTTCAAAGGGTATCTTGCATACCCGACAAAAATCATATAGGGGCATCTCCTTAACTTCATCATATAAATGAAACTCCACTGAAGGTGGTGATCTTCTAGCATGGAAATGAAAAATTTGCACAAAGATATTAGTGAGTAGGAGATACTGTTTGCGCTGATCGCGGAAGAAGTTGGTGAGGCCTGCATTCTCAGCCAAGTGATAAAAATCTTCATAAATTCCCACGGCCTTGAAGAATGCATCACAAGGCCATTCGCACGGCCGAACCTCCGCGGTGCGAGGAAGATTGTATTTGGGCTTCTTATTCTCCTCACTTTGCTTATCCTTCGAACTTCGGCTCGAAGAGCCCCTCAAGAATCTCTTCATCATTTTCTTTCTCTGAAAATTTCTGAAATTTTTAGTGACTCAAAATAAAAGTGAACCAAACTCTACAATATTGATAGCAACTACTCCTACAAGTGCCTAGAAGCTATATCATGCATTAAAACTACTTTGGACCATATAAATTTGACATGCAAGCTCAAGAACAGGGTCACCTTAGCAGCAAAAATTTGCAATGAATAAAGCACTGGAACAAAAACTAATTGGACCATGGGAGGAGTCACATACAGAAGAAAAATCCCCCAAAACAGTTTCGTGAATGAAGCTTTGAGCAAGGAGATCGAAATCGCAGCAAGATGAGCTAGAACACGGGTTTGAGTTATGTGGTGATTTTTTCTGGAGGAAGACGAAGTGTGTGGGTGCTGGAATAAGTGGAGGGGGGCCACGTGGGGCCCACGAGGCAGGGGGCGCGTCCAGGGGGGCGGGCGTGCCCTGGACCCTCGTGGCCAGGTGGTGTGGCCCCCTGATGTGTTCTTAGTGCCAAATATTCTTAAATATTCTAGGTAAAATCATATTTCATTTTTGGGACATTTGGAGAACTTCTGTTTTTGGGGTAATTTTTTATTGTAAGGATAATTCAGAAAACAGACATAAAATACTATTTTTTTTCTTTATTTAATCTAAATAATAGAAAGTAAAAGGAGGGTACAGAGAGTTGTGCTCATGCTCATCAAAAGCAATCCACTAACAAGGTTGATCAAGTCTTGTTAACAAACTCATTCCGAATCGCATGAAACTGGAGAATTTTCGAATAGCACTAGGTTACCTCAACGGGGATATGCACGTCCCCAATAATAGGAATATCATATTTCTTCTTGATAGTAGGAAGAGGAAATTCAAAACCTCCAATAGTGATATTTGCAATTTTTTCAATAGAATTGATACTGTGGACTTGAGGTTGTTTCCTCGGAAAGTGTACCGTATGCTCATTACCATTAACATGAAAAGTGACATTGCCTTTGTTGCAATCAATAACAGCCCCTGCAGTATTCAAAAAGGGTCTACCAAGGATAATTGACATACTATCGTCCTCGGGAATATCAAGAATAACAAAGTCCGTTAAGGTAGTAACGTTTGCAACCACAACAGGCACATCCTCACAAATACCGACAGGTATAGCAGTTGATTTATCAGCCATTTGCAAAGATATTTTAGTAGGTGTCAACTTATTCAAATCAAGTCTACGATATAAAGAGAGAGGCATAACACTAACACCGGCTCAGAGATCACATAAAGCAGTTTTAACATTGTTTCTTTGAATGGAGTGAGGGAGTCCTGGATTAGGGGGTGTCCGGATGGCCGGACTATACCTTCAGCCGGACTCCTGGACTATGAAGATACAAGATTGAAGACTTCGTCCCGTGTCCGGAAGGATCTTTCCTTGGCGTGGAAGGCAAGCTTGGCGATACGGATATGTAGATCTCCTACCATTGTAACCGACTCTGTGTAACCCTAACCCTCTCCGGTGTCTATATAAACCGAAGGGTTTTAGTCCGTAGGACAACGACAATTCCAACATACAACAATCATACCATAGGCTAGATTCTAGGGTTTAGCCTCCTTGATCTCGTGGTAGATGTACTCTTGTACTACCCATATCATCAATATTAATCAAGTAGGAGTAGGGTTTTACCTCCATCGAGAGGGCCCGAATCTGGGTAAAAACACTGTGTCCCTTGTCTCCTGTTACCATCCGCCTAGACGCACAGTTCGGGACCCCCTACCCGAGATCCGCCGGTTTTGACACCAACATTGGTGCTTTCATTGAGGGTTCCTCTGTGTCGTCACTTTTAGGCCCGATGGCTCCTTTGATCATCAACAACGATGCGGTCCAGGGTGAGACTTTTCTCCCCGGACAGATCTTCGTCTTCGGTGGCTTCGCACTGCGGGCCAATTCGCTTGGCCACCTGGAGCAGATCGAAAGCTACGCCCCTGGCCATCAGGTCAGGTTTGGAAGTTTAAACTACACGGCCGACATCCGCGGGGACTTGATCTTTGACGGATTCGAGCCACAGCCAAGCGTGCCGCACTGTCTCGATGGGCACGATCTAGCTCTGCCGCTGAACAGTATCCTGGAGGCCGCACACGCATTTGTTCCGACCCTTAATTCGGAGCCTACTGCGCCAATCGAGGATGAGTGGTTGGACGCCACCTCGGGGGCTGCGATCTCGAAGGCGATCGAGCCGAACTCCAGCCCCGCACTCCGCATGGCCCATGACTCCGAGCCGGATTCCTCTCCGGATTCCGAGCCTTCCGCGCCCCTACCGATCTAATCCGATTGGGCGCCTATCATGGAATTCACCGCCGCAGACATTTTCAGCACTCGCCCTTTGGCGATATTCTGAAGTCACTAAAGTCTCTCTCTTTATGAGGAGAGCCCTGGCCGGACTATGGTCAGCAAGGTTGGGATACGGACGGCGAAGAAATTCAAAGCCCACCCACCACCCACTTTGTAGCCACTGTCGACGATTTAACCGACATGCTCGATTTTGACTCCGAAGACATCGACGGTATGGACGACGATGCAGGAGACGATCAAGAACCAGCACCTATAGGGCACTGGAAAGCCACCTCGTCATACGACATATACATGGTGGATGCCCCAAAAGAAGGAGATGGCGATGGAACAGCGAGGGATGATCCCTCCAAGAAACAGCCTAAGCGTCGGCGCTAATGGCGCCGCTCTAAATCCCGCCAAAGCAAAAACGGTGATTCCGGCACAGGAGATAATAACACTCCGGATAGCACCGAAGAACACCCCCTCCAGCAAGAATCAGCACAGGAGGATCGAGAAGCAGCCCTCAGGAGAGAGCGGCAGGCGGAGAGGAGGAGGACGATAATTATATGCCTCCCTCCGAAGATGAGGCAAGCCTTGACGATGACGAATTCGTCGTGCGAGAGGATCTCGCCGAACAAGAGCATTTTAAACG
Source organism: Triticum aestivum (assembly GCF_018294505.1). Classification (NCBI taxonomy): domain Eukaryota; kingdom Viridiplantae; phylum Streptophyta; class Magnoliopsida; order Poales; family Poaceae; genus Triticum; species Triticum aestivum. Next base: position 10,794,966 of record NC_057800.1, read on the forward strand.
CAGGCTTATAGCCACGGCAAGCAGCCTCAAGAAAAAGCAGCAACAGCTTAGAGCTGATCAAGATTTGCTAGCTGACAGATGGACTGAAGTCCTTGCGGCCAAAGAGTATGAACTCGAACGCCCCTCCAAGAGTTACCCAAAGCGCAGGCTGCTACCCCGATTAGAGGAGGAAGCACCTACATCACCAGCGCAAGACATGGCCGACCGACCACCTCGTGGCCATGACAGAGAGGCCTCTCGGCCCTCTACTCAAGCCGTGCCCCGACGCCGCTCAAAACATAGTAAGGCACGGGAAAATGCGCCAGACCTGCGAGAGGTACTGGAGGACAAGGCAAGGCAAAAAAGATCGATCTACGGATCGCGTGGGCACCCTACGGCACGTGACGGGGATCGTCACTCCGAATATGATAAATCCGGCCGGGCCGAACACAATAGACAAAGCTCGTCCGAGCTACGTCGTGATATAGCCCAATATAGAGGCGCCGCACACCCACTATGCTTCACAGATGAAGTAATGGATCATAACATCCCTGAGGGTTTCAAACCCGTGAACATCAAATCATATGATGGCACAACAGATCCTGCGGTATGGATCGAGGATTATCTCCTTCATATCCGCATGGCCCGCGACGATGATCTACACGCCATCAAGTACCTCCCGCTTAAACTTAAGGGACCGGCCCGGCACTGGCTTAACAGCTTGCCAGCAAATTCAATCGGTTCTTGGGAGGACCTGGAAGCCGCATTTCTCGACAATTTCCAGGGTACCTATGTGCGACCACGGGACGCCGATGATCTAAGCCACATAATTCAGCAGCCAGAAGAATCGGCCAGGCAATTCTGGACACGGTTCCTAACAAAGAAAAACCAAATAGTCGACTATCCGGATGCAGAGGCCCTAGCGGCCTTCAAGCATAATATCCGTGATGAGTGGCTTACCCGGCACCTAGGACAGGAAAAGATGAAATCTATGGCAGCCCTCACGACACTCATGACCCGCTTTTGCACGGGAGAAGACAGCTGGCTAGCTCGCAGCAACAACTTAACCAAGAACCTTGGTAATTCGGATACCAAGGACAAAAGTGGTAGGTCGCGTCGGAACAAGCAAAAGCGCCGCGTTAACAGCGACAGCAATGAGGATACGGCAGTCAATGCCGGATTCAGAGGCTACAAATCCGGTCAGCTGAAAAAGCCATTCAAAAGGAATACTCAGGGCCCGTCCATTTTGGACCGAATACTCGACCGCTTGTGCCAGATACATGGCACCCTCGAAAAGCCAGCCAATCACACCAACAGGGATTGTTGGGTGTTCAAGCAGGCAGGCAAGTTAAATGACGAAAATAGAGACAAGGGGCTGCATAGCAACGACGAGGAGGAGCCCAGACTGCCGAACAACATTGGACACCCCCACAAGTGCAGACGGTGAACATGATATACGCAACCCACATCCCCAAAAGGGAGCGAAGCGTGCGTTACGGGACGTATATGCGATGGAGCCAGTCGCCCCAAAGTTCAACCCATGGTCCTCTTGCCCGAACACCTTTGATCGAAGGGACCACCCCACTAGCATCCGTCACGGCAGGTTCGCCGCATTGGTTCTAGACCCAATTGTTGACGGATTTCATCTTACAAGAGTCCTGATGGACGGCGGCAGCAGCCTGAACCTGCTTTACCAGGATACAGTGCGGAAAATGGGCATAGATCCCTCGAGGATTAAACCCACCAAAACGACCTTTAAAGGCGTCATACCAGGTGTAGAGGCCAACTTTACAGGCTCAGTCACACTTGAAGTGGTCTTCGGATCCCCGGATAATTTCCGAAGCGAGGAGTTAATCTTCGACATAGTCCCGTTCCGCAGTGGCTATCACGCACTGCTCGGGCGAACCGCACTCGCAAAGTTCAATGCGGTACCGCACTATGCATACCTCAAGCTCAAGATGCCAGGCCCTCGAGGAGTAATCACGGTCAATGGTAACACCGAACGCTCCCTCCGAACGGAGGAGCACACGGCGGCCCTCACAGCGGAAGTTCAAAGCAGCCTATCTAGGCAGTTCTCCAGTCCGGCCGCTAAAAGGCCGGACACTGCCAAGCGCGCCCGGAGTAACCTACAACAAGACCACCTGGCACGTTTCGAGCAGGCGTAGCAATGCGGCCCCAACCCCAGCCCTCGCAAAACAGCAAGGCCAGTGCTTCGCGTACATAACTACGCTCTGGAAATACCATGGGCACAGGGGAAGGGGCACCATCACAGCACGCCCAAAACACGGCTTAAACCGTACTAGGGGCTGCCGAACTCTTTTTTTTTAATTTTTTCTTACTTTCAGGACTCCATCCTTCGGACGACCTGTTCGGCAATTCAACTGCCACACAAACGATGCAAGATCCAGGAAAGCAGACAAGCCATGCCGCATTATGGAACTCCCAGGTGGTCTCTATTACGACCAGTATACCCGTTTCACATATAATTCCGCGGCCTGCCCCTGGACAGGACATGTTAAATAAGTCCAATTTCTTTTTGCTTATCGCACTATTTGTATCGTTCTGCTTCGATCGCAGCCCTTCCATGAACAATGCATAGCTTTTGTATATTTTTTTGCATTACTCTCTTTTTATATATGTTTATTAATGACATGTTGCACCCGTACACTGTGGTATGGCAAATACGCCAGGGGCTTCAGTACCCCTTAATATGGCGTGAGAAGTCCGAACACTTTCACAAGTGCAGCACCCCGAACTTATAGCACTATATGCATCGGCTCCGAATCATGATTTGGGTCAATAGTTGGGTTTGCCCGGCTCCTATGTTTTGGCGCCTTACGTTCCGTTATATCGGCTAAGGTAGCACTAGGAGAACTACTGCGATTGTGCCCCAGTTGAGCTGGCCTGAGCACTTCAGTAGAGAAAGCTAAAACTGACTGTCATGATGAGGCGAGAGACCTGGTCGTTGTTCGAGAGGTTTTTCGAGTCCCTAAAGACTTATGCCGCTTAGAGCGAGGTGCCGGCTTGGTCCGGACAAGGCATGGATAGCGCCCCGAATCGGTCTTCCGAATACCAGGGGCTTCGCCAAAATTTAAAATTATAGAGTTCTATGGCTAAGTGAGAGTGTTCAAGCATTATAGTCTGATTGCCTTGTTCGTTTTGCTGAGCGCCTCCCTCGAAGGACCAAAAAATGGGAAAAAGAGCGCTCAAGTTTATCCCGAACACCCTAGCACTAGTGGCATTGGGGCAGAAGCCGACGACTGGCCATCTCTCAATTTTTTGATAAACGGCCACACAGAAAGTAATATTTTAAATTCCAAAAGCATTTGCTTAGCGCATATGAACAAGTTTTCAGCGCACAGGACAACACGGGCGAGTTCATTCAAAAATTACATCCCTGGTACATTCATCCGCCACAAGGCGGGCACCCTTCAGTACATCCTTATAATAGTTCTCGGGTTTGCGATGCTCTTTCCCCGGCGGTGGCCCGTCCTTCACAAGCTTCTCTCCGTCCAGCTTACCCCAGTGCACCTTCGCACGGGCAAGGGCCCTCCGGGCACCTTCGATGCAGACGGAGCGCTTGATAACATCAAGCCTTGGACAAGCCTCCACTAGCTGCCGCACCAATCCGAAGTAGCTCCCAGGCTGGGCTTCTCCAGGCCACAGCCGAACTATGAGGCCCTTCATGGCCTGTTCGGCCGCCTTGTGGAGCTCGACCAGCTGCTTCAGCTGGTCGCTCAGGGGCACAGGGTGTCCAGCCTCAGCATACTGAGACCAGAACACCTTTTCCATCGAGCTGCCCTCCTCGGTTCGGTAGAATGCGGCGGCATCGGATACGCTACAGGGAAGATCTGCGAATGCCCCTGGAGAGCTCCGGATTCGGGTAAGTAACAAGTAGCTTACTTTTATATGTCTGCTTTGCATAAAGAATGCTTTACCCGCCGCTATGTTTTTCACCGCATCCAACTCCTGAAGGGCCTTCTGGGATTCGGCCTTGGCATACTTGGCAGTATCAATGGCCGCCGCAAGCTCGGACGCTCGCGTCTTCGAGTCAAGCTCCAAACTCTCATGTTTTTTCATGAGAACCTGAAGCTCTTGCTGCGCCTCGCCAACCTGCGCCTCGAATTTCTCTCGCTCGGTGCGCTCCATGGCCGCTCTCTTTTCGGCCTCGGACAGTGCCTGCTTGAGGGTAGCCACCTCAGTTGTGGCCCCTACAATAAGCAGCATAATCCTGTCATTTTTTGCAATTGCATCTTTTTTATATATTTTTCTATAAGGTATCTCTTACCTTCCTTCTCCTCGAGCTGCCGCTTGGCAAGGCCGAGCTCTTGCTCGGACCGCTCGAGGCCCTACTTCAGGGCACCCACCTCCGCAGTCAGTGCGGCGGTTGCTAGTAGCCAAGCCTGTGTATGCATATTGACTCTTTTTTGTTAGACTCCTGCGAAATTTATTAGATCCTCTATTCGGCTTTTCTTTCCGAACGCCAAACAGAGCATCAGGGGCTACTGTCTATGCGGTAATATTTTCATATATTTTGACTTACCTCGAAGCCTGTTAGAAGGCTAGCACGAGCTTCAGTCAGTCCGCTCTTGGCGGACTGAACCTTCTGAAGCACCGTACTCATGATAGTACGGTGCCCCTCCTCGATGGAGGCGCCTTTAAGCACCTCCAGTAGATTGTCCGGCGCCTCCGGTTGGACGGAGGCCGCCGGCTTGGTAGGCTTGCTCCTCTTAAAAGGAGGTCGCCCGTCCGCAGTCCGGAACCATTGAGGATTCCGGCGCGGTGTCCGGCTTAGAGCCGGACTTGGAGCCCTGGGGGGTTTTATCCCATTTACTCCTGGAGTCCGGAAGGTCGCCTTGTGGCGCCTCCAGGACCACCTCCTCTTGACTTGGAACCTGTTGGGACAGCACTTCGGCGTCGTTCGTAGGATGGGGGGAGGTAGCCGTCGGAAGTGAGTTCACATCCGACGAATCCAGGGAGCCGCTCGACGACTCATCGAGCCCGGCCTTGGGCGGACTGCATAAATATATTCAACATAAGGAAGGTTGCGCCATAAAAGAGTACTATAAATTACTCCGGCCTCCAGATACTTACGATCTCGCCGGGCGTTTGGCCCAGTGTTGCCATTCCTCTTCGCCGACGTCGGCGTCGGCGGAGTAGTCCGGAGGAGGGGGCATCCCGTCCTTGGACCTCTCGGCCTCCCCTGTTGGGGCGGCCTTTCTCTTCTTTCCTCCCCCACTGGAGGGGGAGAGGCTTCTTCTTCCTCCTCCTCGTTTTCATGGGAGGAGGGCGTCTCGGATTCGTCGGATGATGAATCCGACACCTCCTGACGCCGGGAACTCTTTCGAGTCCCCGTGGCCACCTTCTTGGCTTTCTCTCCGGCACCACATAAGGTGCCGGAGCCAGCAGCTTCGCTAATCGAGCGTCGGCTAGGTCTTCGGGCAAAGGGGCCGGACAGTCTATCTGTCCGGACTTTGCCTTCCACTCCTGTCAAAGGTAAGGGAGTTTAGATCCCGCATAGAGTCAAACTATGAGAAACAAATGTCCTGTAAAAGGCAAAACATAACTCACCGCACTAGCTTGACACTGCGTGCTGAATCCGCGATCCCTGGAAGCGGATGAGGGAGCCTCGGCGCCCTTGAATAGCACCTTCCAGGCATCTTCGTACGTCATGTCGAAGAGCCTGCTCAAGGTTTGGTGCTGCGCCGGGTCGAACTCCCACAGGTTGAAGGCCCGTTGTTGACACGGGAGAATCCGGCGGACGAGCATGACCTGGACTACATTGACAAGCTTGAGCTACTTGTTCACCAGGGATTGGATGCATGTTTGCAATCCGGTCACCTCTTCCTCATTGCCCCACGACAAGCCCGTCAATTTCCAGGACGAGAGCCGCGTAGGGGGTCCGGATTAGAACTCAGGGGCTGCGACCCACTCAAGGTCACGCGGCTCGGTGATGTAAAATCACCCTGATTGCCACCCCTTCAGGGTCTCCACAAAGGAGCCCCCAAGCCATAGGACGTTGGCTATCTTGCCCGCCATGGCGCCTCTGCACTCCGCCTGGTTGCCGCGCACCACCTTCGGCTTGACGCTGAAGGTCTTGAGCCAAAGGCCGAAATGGGGGCGGATGCAGAGGAGGCCTCGCACACGACGATAAACGCCGAGATGTTGAGGACGAAGTTCGGGGCCAGATCGTGGAAATCCAGGCCGTAGTAGAACATGAGCCCCCGGACAAATGGGTGGAGTGGAAAACTCAGTCCGCGGAGGAAATGGGGAAGGAATACTACCCTCTCATGGGGCCTTGGGGTGGGGATGAGCTGCCCCTTTTCGGGAAGCCGGTGCGTGATGTCGTCAGACAGGTATCCGGCCTTCCGCAGCTTTTTGATGTGGCCCTCCGTCACGGAGGAGCCATCCACTTGCCTCCCGCTCCGGACATGGCTGGAGAAGGTTGAGATGGGAAGTGCGGACTTGGGCGCTAGAGCTCGAGTGCGCGGAAGATGGATAGGCAAAGGAGGAAGAAGGCGTAGGTAAAAAGGTGGATCCTTATCCCCTTATATGGGCGGATGCGTCTATGCGTCCCCACCAGCCTGGTAAAACTCGCTTGCCTCCCAAGCGCTGTGATAAATGGTGTGGTTGGGTTACCCACATCCGTATTGATGAGAATCCTGTAAATAAAGGGGGCACGATCTCTGCTTTGACAAGACGTGCTAAGGAAACCGCCTCGCTAAACTGTTGGGGAACATTGCAGAAAACAAAAATTTTCCTACGGTTTCACTAAGATCCATCTATGAGTTCATCTAGCAACGAGTGATCGGATGCATCTACATACCTTTGTAGATCGCGAGCAGAAGCGTTCAAAGAACGGGGATGAGGGAGTCGTACTCGACGTGATCCAAATCACCGATGACCGAGCGCCGAACGGACGGCACCTCCGCGTTCAACACACGTACGGAGGGGATGCCGTTTCCTCCTTCTTGATCTAGCAAGGGGGAAGGAGAGGTTGATGATGATCCAGCAGCACGACGGCGTGGTGGTGGATGCAGCAGAACTCCGGCAGGGCTTCGCCAAGCAACCGTGGGAGGAGGAAGAGGTGTAGTAGGGGAAGGTAGGCGCCAAAGCTCAGGGGTGCGGCTGCCCCCTCCCTCCCCCCTTTATATAGGCCCCCTGGGGGGGCCGGCCCTTGGGAGATCCAATCTCCAAGGGGGGCGGCGGCCAAGGGGGGTGGAGTGCCCTCCAAGGCAAGTGGGCCCCCCCCCACCCTAGGGTTCCAACCCTAGGCGCAGGGGGTGGGCCTAGGGGGCGCACCAGCCCACTAAGGGCTGGTTCCCCTCCCCACTTCAGCCCATGGGGCCCTCCGGGATGGGTGGCCCCACCCGGTGGACCCCCGGGACCCATCCGGTGGTCCCGGTACAATACCGGTGACCCCTGAAACTTTCCCGATGGCCGAAACTGCACTTCCTATATATAATTCTTTACCTCCGGACCATTCCGAAACTCCTCGTGACGTCCGGGACCTCATCCGGGACTCCGAACAACATTCGGTTTGCTGCATACTCATATTCATACAACCCTAGCGTCACCGAACCTTAAGTGTGTAGACCCTACGGGTTCGGGAGACATGCAGACATGACCGAGATGGCTCTCCGGTCAATAACCAACAGCGGGATCTGGATACCCATGTTGGCTCCCACATACTCCTCGATGATCTCATCGGATGAACCACGATGTCGAGGATTCAAGCAACCCCGTATACAATTCCCTTTGTCAATCGGTACGTTACTTGTCCAAGACTCGATCGTCGGTATCCCAATACCTCGTTCAGTCTCGTTACCGGCAAGTCACTTTACTCATACCGTAATGCATGATCCCGTGACCAAACACTTGGTCACTTTGAGCTCATTATGATGATGCATTACCGAGTGGGCCCAGTGATACCTCTCCGTCATACGGAGTGACAAATCCCAGTCTTGATCCGTGTCAACCCAACAGACACTTTCGGAGATACCCGTAGTATACCTTTATAGTCACCCAGTTACGTTGTGACGTTTGGTACACCCAAAGCACTCCTACGGCATCCGGGAGTTACACGATCTCATGGTCCAAGGAAAGGATACTTGACATTGGAAAAACTCTAGCAAACGAACTATACGATCTTATGCTATGTTTAGGATTTGGTCTTGTCCATCACATCATTCTCCTAATGATGTGATCTCGTTATCAATGACATCCAATGTCCATAGTTAGGAAACCATGACCATCTGTTGATCAACGAGCTAGTCAACTAGAGGCTCACTAGGGACATGTTGGTGTCTATTATTCACACATGTATTACGATTTCCGGATAACACAATTATAGCATGAATAAAGACAATTATCATGAACAAGGAAATATAATAATAATGCTTTTATTATTGCCTCTAGGGCATATTTCCAACAGTCTCCCACTTGCACTAGAGTCAATAATCTAGTTACATTGTGATGAACCGAACACCCATGGAATTCTGGTGTTGATCATGTCTTGCTCTAGGGAGAGGTTTATTCAACGGATCTGCTACATTCAGGTCCGTATGTACTTTACAAATATCTATGTCTCCATCGTGAATGTTTTCACGAATGGAGTTGAAGCGACGCTTGATGTGCCTGGTCTTCTTGTGAAACCTGGGCTCCTTGGCAAGTGCAATAGCTCCAGTGTTGTCACAGAAGAGTTTGATTGGCCCCGACGCATTGGGTATGACTCCTAGGTCGGTGATGAACTCCTTCACCGAAATTGCTTCATGCGCTGCCTCCGAGGCTGCCATGTACTCCGCTTCACATGTAGATCCCGCCACGACGCTCTGCTTGCAACTGCACCAGCTTACTGCCCTACCATTCAAAATATACACGTATCCGGTTTGTGACTTAGAGTCATCCAGATCTGTGTCGAAGCTAGCATCGACGTAACCCTTTACGACGAGCTCTTCGTCACCTCCATAAACGAGAAACATTTCCTTAGTCCTTTTCAGGTACTTCAGGATATTCTTGACCGCTGTCCAGTCTTCCTTGCCGGGATTACTTTGGTACCTACCTACCAAACTTACGGCAAGGTTTACATCAGGTCTGGTACACAACATGGCATACATAATAGAACCTATGGCTGAGGCATAGGGGATGACACTCATCTCTTCTATATCTTCTGCCGTGGTCGGACATTGAGCTGAGCTCAATTTCACACCTTGTAACACAGGCAAGAACCCCTTCTTAGACTAATCCATATTGAATTTCTTCAATATCTTATCAAGGTATGTGCTTTGTGAAAGACCTATGAGGCGTCTTGATCTATCTCTATAGATCTTGATGCCTAATATATATGCAGCTTCTCCAAGGTCCTTCATTGAAAAACTCTTATTCAAGTAGGCCTTAATGCTGTCCAAGAGTTCTATATCATTTCCCATCAAAAGTATGTCATCTACATATAATATGAGAAATGCTACAGAGCTCCCACTCACTTTCTTGTAAATGCAGGCTTCTCCATAAGTCTGCGTAAACCCAAACGCTTTGATCATCTCATCAAAGCGAATGTTCCAACTCCGAGATGCTTGCACCAGCCCATAAATCGAGCGTTGGAGCTTGCACACCTTGTCAGCATTCTTAGGATCGACAAAACCTTCCGGCTGCATCATATACAATTCTTCCTTAAGGAAACCATTAAGGAATGCCATTTTGACGACCATTTGCCATATCTCATAATCATAGAATGCGGCAATTGCTAACATAATTCAGACGGACTTCAGCTTCGCTACCGGTGAGAAAGTCTCATCATAGTCAACCCCTTGAACTTGTCGATAACCCTTAGCGACAAGCCGAGCTTTATGGATGGTTACATTACCATCTGCGTCTGTCTTCTTCTTAAAGATCCATTTATTTTCTATGGCTCGCCGATCATCGGGCAAGTCAGTCAAAGTCCATACTTCGTTTTCATACATGGATCCTATCTCAGATTTAATGGCTTCTAGCCATTTGTCAGAATCCGGGCCCGCCATTGCTTCTTCATAGTTCGAAGGTTCACCGTTGTCTAACAACATGATTTCCAAGACAGGGTTGCCGTACCACTCTGGTGCGGAACGTGTCCTTGTGGACCTACGAAGTTCAGTAGCAACTTGATCTGAAGTTTCATGATCATCATCATTAACTTCCTCTCTAGTCGGTGCAGGCACCTCAGGAACATTTTCTTGAGTTGCGCCATTTTCCGGTTCAATAGGTAATACTTCATCAAGTTCTACTTTCCTCCCACTTACTTCTTTCGAGAGAAACTCTTTCTCTAGAAAGGATCCATTCTTGGCAACAAAGATCTTGCCTTCAGATCTGAGGTAGAAGGTATACCCAATAGTTTCTTTAGGGTATCCTATGAAGACGCATTTTTCCGACTTGGGTTCGAGCTTTTCAGGTTGAAGTTTCTTGACATAAGCATCGCATCCCCAAACTTTCAGAAACGACACCTTAGGTTTCTTCCCAAACCATAATTCATATGGTGTCGTCTCAACGGATTTCGACGGTGCCCTATTTAAAGTGAATGCGGCAGTCTCTAAAGCATAGCCCCAAAAAGATATTGGTAAATCGGTAAGAGACATCATAGATCGCACCATATCTAATAGAGTGCGATTACGACGTTCGGACACACCATTACACTGAGGTGTTCCAGGCGGCGTGAGTTGTGAAACTATTCCACATTTTCTTAAGTGTGTGCCAAATTCGTGACTCAAGTATTCTTCTCCATGATCTGATCGCAAAAACTTGATTTTTCTGTCACGTTGATTCTCAACCTCACTTTGAAATTCCTTGAACTTTTCAAAGGTTTCAGACTTGTGTTTCATTAAGTAGACATACCCATATCTACTCAAGTCATCAGTGAGGGTGAGAACATAACGATAGCCATCGCGAGCCTCAACACTCATTGGACCGCACACATCAGTATGTATGATTTCCAATAAGTTGGTTGCTCGCTCCATAGTTCCCGAGAACGGAGTTTTGGTCATTTTACCCATGAGGCATGGTTCGCATGTGTCAAATGATTCATAATCAAGAGACTCTAAAAGTCCATCTGCATGGAGCTTCTTCATGTGTTTGACACCTATGTGACCAAGGCGGTAGTGCCACAAGTATGTGGGACTATCATTATCAACCTTACATCTTTTGGTATTCACACTATGAACATGTGTAGCATTACGCTCGAGAATCATTAAGAATAAACCATTCAACATCGGAGCATGACCATAAAACATATCTCTCATATAAATAGAACAACCATTATTCTCAGATTTAAATGAGTAGCCATCTCGAATTAAACGAGATCCCGATACAATGTTCATGCTTAAAGCTGGCACTAAATAACAATTATTAAGGTTTAAAACTAATCCCGAAGGTAAATGTAGAGGTAGCATGCCGACGGCGATCACATTGACCTTGGAACCATTCCCGACGCGCATCGTCACCTCGTCCTTTGCCAGTCTCCGCTTATTCCGCAGCTCCTGCTTTGAGTTACAAATGTGAGCAACTGCACCGGTATCAAATACCCAGGAGCTACTACGAGTACTGGTAAGGTACACATCAATTACATGTATATCACATATACCTTTTTTTTGCCGGCCTTCTTGTCCGCTAAGTATTTGGGGCAGTTCCGCTTCCAGTGACCACTTCCCTTGCAATAAAAGCACTCAGTCTCGGGCTTGGGTCCATTCTTTGGGTTCTTCCCGGCAGCTTGCTTGCCAGGCGCGGCAACTCCCTTGCCGTCCTTCTTGAAGTTCTTTTTACCCTTTCCCTTCTTGAACTTAGTGGTTTTATTCACCATCAACACTTGATGTTCCTTTTTGACTTCTACCTCTGCTGATTTCAGCATTGCAAATAATTCAGGAATGGTCTTTTCCATCCCCTGCATATTGAAGTTCATCACAAAGCTCTTGTAGCTTGGTGGAAGCGACTGGAGGATTCTGTCAATGACCGCATCATCCGGGAGATTAACTCCCAGCTGAGTCAAGCGGTTATGTAACCCAGACATTGTGAGTATGTGCTCACTGACAGAACTATTTTCCTCCGTCTTACAGCTGAAAAACTTGTCGGAGACTTCATATCTCTCGACCCGTGCATGAGCTTGAAAAACCATTTTCAGCTCTTCGAACATCTCATATGCTCCATGTCTCTCAAAATGCTTTTGGAGCCCCGGCTCTAAGCTGTAAAGCATGCCGCACTGAACGAGGGAGTAGTCATCAGCACGTATCTGCCAAGCGTTCATAACGTCTTGGTTCTGTGGGACGGGTGCGTCACCTAGCGGTGCTTGTAGGACATATTCTTTCTTGGCAGCTATGAGGATGATCCTTAGGTTCCGGACCCAGTCTGTATAGTTGCTGCCATCGTCTTTCAGCTTGGTTTTCTCTAGGAACGCGTTGAAGTTGAGGACTACATTGGCCATTTGATCTACAAGACATATTGTAAATACTTTAGACTAAGTTCATGATAATTAAGTTCATCTAATCAAATTATTCAATGAACTCCCACTTAGATAGACATCCCTCCAGTTATCTAAGTATAACATGATCCGAATTAACTAGGCCATGTCCGATCATCACGTGAGACGGACTAGTCAACATCGGTGAACGTCTTCATGTTGATCGTATCTTCTATACGACTCATGCTCGACCTTTCGGTCTTCTGTGTTCCGAGGCCATGTCTGTACATGCTAGGCTCGTCAAGTCAACCTAAGTCTTTGCATGTGTAAATCTGTCTTACACCCATTGTATGTGAAAGTTGGAATCTAACACCCGATCATCACGTGGTGCTTCGAAACAATGAACTGTCGCAACGGTGCACAGTTAGGGCGAACACTTTCTTGAAATTATTATGAGGGATCATCTTATTTACTACCGTCGTTCTAAGTAAACAAGATGTTCAAAACATGACAAACATCACATGCAATCAAATAATAATAGTGACATGATATGCCCAATATCACATAGCTCTTTTGATCTCCATCTTGGGGCTACATGATCATCTTGTCACCGGCATGACACCATGATCTCCATCTTCGTGTCTCCATGAAGTTGCTCGCCAACTATTACTTCTACTACTATGGCTAACGCGTTTAGCAATAAAGTAAAGTAATTTACATGGCGTTTCTCAATGACACACAGGTCATACAAAAAATAAAGACAACTCCTATGGCTACTTCCGGTTGTCATACTCATCGACATGCAAGTCGTGATTCCTATTACAATAGCATGAACATCTCATACATCACATATATATCATTCATCATTCATCACAACTTTGGCCATATCACATCACAGAACACTTGCTGCAAAACAAGTTAGACGTCCTCTAATTGTTGTTGCAAGTTTTACGTGGCTGCAATAGGGTTCTAGCAAGAACGTTTTCTTACCTACGTGAAAGCCACAACGTGATTTGTCAACTTCTATTTACCCTTCATAAGGACCCTTTTCATCGAATCCGCTCCAACTAAAGTGGGAGAGACAGACACCCGCCAGCCACCTTATGCAACTTGTGCATGTTAGTCGGTCGAACCGGTCTCACGTAAGCGTACGTGTAAGGTTGGTCTGGGCCGCTTCATCCCACAATACTGCTGAAGCAAGATAAGACTAGTAGCGGCAAGAAAGTTGAAAACATCTACGCCCACAACAAATTGTGTTCTACTCGTGCAAAGAGAACTACGCATAGACCTAGCTCTGATACCACTGTTGGGGAACGTTGCAGAAAACAAAAAATTTCCTACAGTTTCACCAAGATCCATCTATGAGTTCATCTAGCAATGAGTGATCGGATGCATCTACATACGTTTGTAGATCGCGAGCGGAAGCGTTCAAAGAACGAGGATGAGGGAGTCGTACTCGACGTGATCCAAATCACCGATGACCGAGCGCCGAACGGACGGCACCTCCGCGTTCAACACACATACGGAGCGGATGACGTCTCCTCCTTCTTGATCCAGCAAGGGGGAAGGAGAGGTTGATGATGATCCAGCAGCACGACGGCGTGGTGGTGGATGCAGCAGAACTCCGGCAGGGCTTCGCCAAGCAACCGTGGGAGGAGGAAGAGGTGTAGCAGGGGAAGGGAGGCGCCAAAGCTCAGGGGTGCGGCTGCCCCCCTCCCCCCTTTATATAGGCCCCCTGGGGGGGGCGCCGGCCCATGGGAGATCCAATCTCCAAGGGGGGCGGCGGCCAAGGGGGGTGGAGTGCCCCCCAAGGCAAGTGGGGCGCCCCCCCACCCTAGGGTTCCAACCCTAGGCGCAGGGGGTGGGCCTAGGGGGGCGCACCAGCCCACTAAGGGCTGGTTCCCCTCCCCACTTCAGCCCATGGGGCCCTCCGGGATGGGTGGCCCCACCCGGCGGACCCCCAGGACCCATCCGGTGGTCCCGGTACAATACCGGTGACCCCCGAAACTTTCCCGATGGCCGAAACTGCACTTCCTATATATAATTCTTTACCTCCGGACCATTCTGAAACTCCTCGTGACGTCCGGGATCTCATCCGGGACTCCGAACAACATTCGGTTTGCTGCATACTCATATTCATACAACCCTAGCGTCACCGAACCTTAAGTGTGTAAACCCTACGGGTTCGGGAGACATGCAGACATGACCGAGACGGCTCTCCGGTCAATAACCAACAGCGGGATCTGGATACCCATGTTGGATCCCACATACTCCTCGATGATCTCATTGGATGAACCACGATGTCGAGGATTCAAGCAACCCCGTATACAATTCCCTTTGTCAATCGGTACGTTACTTGTCCGAGACTCGATCGTCGGTATCCCAATACCTCGTTCAGTCTCGTTACCGGCAAGTCACTTTACTCGTACCGTAATGCATGATCCCGTGACCAAACACTTGGTCACTTTGAGCTCATTATGATGATGCATTACCGAGTGGGCCCAGTGATACCTCTCCGTCATACGGAGTGACAAATCCCAGTCTTGATCCGTGTCAACCCAACAGACACTTTCAGAGATACCCGTAGTATACCTTTATAGTCACCCTGTTACGTTGTGACGTTTGGTACACCCAAAGCACTCCTACGGCATCCGGGAGTTACACGATCTCATGGTCCAAGGAAAGGATACTTGACATTGGAAAAACTCTAGCAAACGAACTATACGATCTTATGCTATGTTTAGGATTGGGTCTTGTCCATCACATCATTCTCCTAATGATGTGATCTCGTTATCAATGACATCCAATGTCCATAGTCAGGAAACCATGACCATCTGTTGATCAACGAGCTAGTCAACTAGAGGCTCACTAGGGACATGTTGGTGTCTATTATTCACACATGTATTACGATTTTTAGATAACACAATTATAGCATGAATAAAGACAATTATCATGAACAAGGAAATATAATAATAATGCTTTTATTATTGCCTCTAGGGCATATTTCCAACATAAACACGCTGAGGTGGGGCAGTAAAAACGAATCGAATAAAGGCTTGGCCGTAGTGTGATGTCGCGCTACGGAATACGTCAGCAGATTAGATTTGTGTTAATATTATTCACTCTATGGCAATATGTGGAAACTTATTTTGCAGAGCCGGACACTATCCTTGGTGTTTACAAACTTTTATGAAGAACTTGGAGGAGGAACCCGCCTTGCAATGCCGAAGACAATCTGCGCGCCGGACTCGTCGTCATTGAAGCCTGGTTCAGGGGCTATACTAAGGGAGTCCTGGATTAGGGGGTGTCCGGATGGCCGGACTATACCTTCAGCCGGACTCCTGGACTATGAAGATACAAGATTGAAGACTTCGTCCCGTGTCCGGAAGGATCTTTCCTTGGCGTGGAAGGCAAGCTTGGCGATACGGATATGTAGATCTCCTACCATTGTAACCGACTCTGTGTAACCCTAACCCTCTCCGGTGTATATATAAACCGGAGGGTTTTAGTCCGTAGGACAACGACAATTCCAACATACAACAATCATACCATAGGCTAGCTTCTAGGGTTTAGCCTCCTTGATCTCGTGGTAGATCTACTCTTGTACTACCCATATCATCAATATTAATCAAGCAGGAGTAGGGTTTTACCTCCATCGAGAGGGCCCGAACCTGGGAAAAAACACTGTGTCCCTTGTCCCCTGTTACCATCTGCCTAGACGCACAGTTCGGGACCCCCTACCCGAGATCCGCCGGTTTTGACACCGACATGGAGCATGGTATAGTTGGTACTCCTGGATCTCCTAGTTTCTTTGGTATTCCACCCTTAAAAGAATAATTAGCAAGCATGGTGGAAATTTCAGATTCCGGTATCTTTCTTTTATTTGTAACAATATCTTTCATATACTTAGCATAAGGATTCATTTTAAGCATATCAGTCAAACGTATACGCAAAAAGATAGGTCTAATCATTTCAGCAAAGCGCTCAAAATCCTCATCATCCTATTTCTTGGATGGTTTAGGAGGAAAAGGCATGGGTTTCTGAACCCATGGTTCTCTTTCTTTTCCGTGCTTCCTAGAAAGGAAGTCTCTCTTATCATAACGTTGAATCTTTGATTGTGGGTTATGAAGATCAACAGCAGGTTCGATTTCTACATCATTGTTATTGCTAGGTTGAACATCAACATGAACATCATCATTAACATTATCACTAGGTTCATGTTCATTACCAGATTATGTTTCAGCATCAGAAATAGAAATATCATTGGGATTCTCAGGTGGATCAACAACAGGTTCACTAGAAGCATGAAAAGTCCTATCATTTTTCTTTTTCTTCCTCTTAGAAGGACTAGGTGCATCAACATTAGTTCTCTGAGAATCTTGCTCAATTCTCTTAGGGTGGCCCTCAGGATACAAAGGTTCCTGAGTCGTTTTACCCCCTCTAGTCATAACTCTAACAGCATTATCATTTTTCTTTTTATTTAATTCATTGAGAAAATCATTTTGAGCTTTAAGCACTTGTTCGACTTGAGTGGTAACCATAGAAGCATGTTTACTAATGAGTTTAAGTTCACCTTTAACTCTAGACATATAATCACTCAAGTGTTCAATCATATAAGCATTACGTTTCAATTGTCTACCAACATAAGCATTGAAGTTTTCTTGTTTAACAATAAAATCATCAAAGTCATCCAAGCATTGGCTAGTAGACTTATAACGAGGAATATCACCTTCATCAAATCTATAGAGAGAATTTACCTTTACTACCTATGTCGGGTTATTAAGACCATGTATTTCTTCAATATGCGGTAAATTCTTAACATCCTCTGCTTTAATACCCTTTTCTTGCATAGATTTCTTTGCCTCTTGCATATCTTCAGGACTGAGAAATATAATACCCCTTTTCCTTGGAGTTGGCTTAGGAGTTGGTTCAGGAAGTGTCCAATTGTTTTCATTAGTTAACATATTATTCAATAACAATTCAGCTTGATCAACAGTTCTTTCCCTGAAAACACAACCAGCACAACTATCCAGGTGGTCTCTGGAAGCATCGGTTAGTCCATTATAAAAGATATCAAGCATTTCATTTTTATTGAGAGGATGATCAGGCAAAGCATTAAGTAATTGGAGAAGCCTCCCCCAAGCTTGTGGGAGACTCTCTTCTTCAATTTGCACAAAATTATTTATTTCCCTTAAGGCAGCTTGTTTCTTATGAGCGGGGAAATATTTAGCAGAGAAGTAATAAATCATATCCTGGGGACTACGCACACAACCAGGATCAAGAGAATTAAACCATATTTTAGCATCACCCTTTAGTGAGAACAGAAATAACTTAAGGATATAGTAGTAATGAATTTTTTCCTCATGAGTGAATAGGGTGGCTATATCATTCAATTTAGTAAGATGTGCCACAACAGTTTCAGATTCATAGCCATAAAAAGGATCAGATTCAACCAAAGTAATTATCTCAGGATCGACAGAGAAATCATAATCCTTATCAGTAATACAGATAGGTGAAGTAGCAAAAGCAGGGTCATATTTCATTCTAGCATTCAAAGACTTTTCTTTCAGCTTAGCTAATAATTTCTTAAGGTCCGATCTATAATTGCAAGCAAGAAAGTCGCTAGCAGATTCTTCATCCATAACATAACCCTCAGGCACAACAGGCAATTCATATCTAGGGGGAGAATCTTCATCATCACTTTCATCAATATTATCAGTTTCAATAATTTCATTCTCTCTAGCCCTAGCAAGTTATACATCAAGAAATTCACCTAGTGGCACGGTATTATCAAGCATAGGAGTAGTTTCGTCATAAGTACCACGCATAGCAGAAGTGGCACCATTAATAACATGCGACATATCAGAATTAATAGCAGAAGCAGGTTTAGGTGTCGCAAGTATACTCAAAACAGAAGGAGAATCAAGTGCAGAGCTAGATGTCGGTTCCTTACCTCCCCTCGTAGTTGAGGGATAAATCTTGCTTTTCTCGTCTTTTAAGTTCCTCATAGTGATCAATAGATATAAATCCCAAGTGACTCAAAGAATAGAGCTATTCTCCCCGGCAATAGTGCCAGAAAATAGTCTTCATAACCCACAAGTACAGGGGATCGCAACAGTTTTCGAGGGTAGAGTATTCAAACCTAATTTATTGATTCGACACAAGGGGGGCCAAAGAATATTCTCAAGTATTAGAAGTTGAGTTGTCAATTCAACCACACCTGGAAAACTTAATATCTCTAGCAAAGTATTTAGTAGCAAAGTAGTATGGAAGTAACGGTAACAGTGCAAAAGTAACAGTAGTAGTTTTGTAGCAATCATGACAGTGGCAACGGAAAATTAACTAAGCAAAGATCAATATGTGAAACGCTCGTATGAAATGGATCAATGATGGATAATTATGTCGGATGTGATTCCTCATGCAACAGTTATAACATAGAGTGACACAGAACTAGCTCCAGTTCATCAATGTAATGTAGGCATGTATTCCGAATATAGTCATACGTGCTTATGGAAAAGAACTTGCATGACATCTTCTATCCGACCCTCCCGTGGCAGCGGGGTCCTATTGGAAACTAAGGGATATTAAGGCCTCCTTTTAATAGAGTACCGGACCAAAGCATTAACACTTAGTGAATACATGAACTCCTCAAACTACGATCATCATCGGAAGTGGTCCCGATTATTGTCACTTCGGGGTTGTCGGATCATAACACATAGTAGGTGACTATTGACTTGCAAAATAGGATCAAGAACTCACATATATTCATGAAAACATAATATGCTCAGATCTGAAATCATGGCACTCGGGCCCTAGTGACAAGCATTAAGCATAACAAAGTTGTAGCAACATCAATCTCAGAACATAATGGATACTAGGGATCAAACCCTAACAAAACTAACTCGATTACATGGTAAATCTCATCCAACCCATCACCGTCCAGCAAGCCTATGATGGGATTACTCACGCATGGCGGTGAGCATCATGGAATTGGTGATGGAGGATGGTTGATGATGATGACGGCGACGGATTCCCCTCTCCGGAGCCCCGAACGGACTCCAGATCAGCCCTCTCGATTACATGGTTGATGATGATGGTGGCGGCTCTTTATCGTAAAACGCCATGAATCCTTCTCTCAGATTTTTTTTCTCCCCGAACGTGAATATATGGAGTAGGAGTTGAGGTCGGTGGAGCCTCAGGGGGCCCACGAGATAGGGGGGTGCGCCCCCACCCTCGTGAACAGGGTGTGGGCCACCCTGGGCCCCCTGGTCTTGATTCTTTCGCCAGTATTTTTTTATAAATTCCAAAAATATTCTTCGTGAAGTTTCAGGTCATTTTGAGAACTTTTATTTCTGCACAAAAATAACGCCATGGCAATTCTGCTGAAAACAGGGTCAGTCCGGGTTAGTTCCACTCAAATCATGCAAGTTACAGTCCAAAACAAGGGCAAATGTGTTTGGAAAAGTAGATGCGTTGGAGACGTATCACGCCTTGCCGTCCTCTCCACCCATTAGGCGCGCTCGTCGGTGACATCCTTCGGGTGGCGCCGGCACCACTCCGCCATGGCTCGCTCGTCCTCCTCGAGGAGGCGGTGCTGCAGCCGAATGTAGTCCGCACGGTCCTGCTCCGTGATCAGATGAGGCAGAGGGGCGACGGCATGCGCCTGTTCGCACGTGTGGACGTCCCGGAAGTTCATCTTCAACGGAGGCCTCTCTAGGCACCACGCCGCCGCGTCATACGAGCGGGCCATCTCCTGCGCGGTCCGGAACGTGCCGAGGCCGAGCGGGACGTCCTCGAACCGGATCTCGGCAGAGTACCAGCCGTTGGGGCGCGCGCGGACGCCGCGGTAGCCTGAAGATCCCCGGTGGCGCGGCGGTATGGTGGCGCGATGGTGGCAGGGCGCTGGAAGCGGTGAGACAGAGGTGGAAGCGGCGAGGTGGCGAGGGAATGGGCGCGTGGCATTATGGTGGAACGCGTGGCAAGCACCGTGTTTTATAGGCGCGCGTGAAGTGGCGCGCCAAATCTACCACGCGAGCTGCCGCTATTTCCCGCACTGGAGCGCGTGAAAACTTGCTGCGCGCGCTAAAAAGCCAATTTACCGTGCGCGTCTTTTCGCGCGACTGTTGGAGATGCTCTGAGCATTTTACTTTTAGAATATTGATTTGATGCTCTGATTTGTGTCATTGTGTGTGGTAGGTAGCTTTTCTTAGAGCATCTCCTGCCGTTCGGCCCCCCAGGGCGCATAAAAATCGCCCCCTGGGGGCGAGCCGGCGATCCCTTCGGCGCTGGGGCGGTTTTGCACCCAGTCGTCGCCCCCAGCTCGCCCCCATTCGCCGATTTTGGCCCACTTTTGAAGCCCCATTTTGGTGAAAGAGGCCCATATGGGCAATAAATAGGCCCATATTCGACGGGGTTCGCCGTGGCTCGGCGTTCAATATCAACATAAATAATTTTTTTGTTACATATGTCATCACAGAAAATTCAAATACTTCAACAAAATAGTACAACAACAAATAGTTCAATACAAATTATATAGTTCAACAAATAAAAACTCATATTTCATCACACGTCACGCCTGGTGTCGCCCTTGAGCCTCCATAGGTGCTCTATCAGATCTTTCTGCAGTTCATGATGCACTTCTGGGTCTCGGATCTCCTGACGCATACTGAGGTAGGCAGTCCAGGTTGCCGGTAGCTGGTGATCAACTTGGGCAAGAGGACCCTGCTTGTGGTATGATTCAGTGTCAAACACTGGCTCTTCCTGCTCGCTCTCAATGATCATGTTGTGCAAGATGACACAGCAGGTCATGATCTCCCACATTTGATCTTTCGACCACGTCTGAGCGGGGTACCGGACAACAGCAAATCGAGATTGGAGCACACCAAATGCCCGCTCGACATCCTTCCTGCAAGCCTACTGAATCTTCGCAAACCAGGCGTTCTTGCCTCCAGGCACAGGGTTTTGATGGTCTTCACAAATGTCGACCATCTCGGATAGATGCCATCAGCTAGATAGTACCCCTTGTTGTAGTGCCGCCCATTGATCTCGAAGTTCACCAGAGGAGAATGACCTTCAACAAGCTTGGCAAAGACAGGAGAGCACCGCGGCACGTTGATGTGATTGTGAGTTCCTGGCATACCAAAGTAGGAGTGCCAAATCCAGAGGTCCTGTGTGGCCACCGCGTCAAGTACCACACCGCAACCGCCTTTGGCTCCTTTGTACATTCCCTGCCAAGCAAATGGGCAATTCTTCCATTTCCAATGCATGCAGTCGATGCTTCTAAGCATCCCAGGAAATCCTCTTGCTGCATTATGTGCTAGGATCCGAGTAGTGTCTTCCGCATTGGGTGTTCTCAAGTATTGCGGTCCAAAAACTGCCACCACTGCCCGACAGAACTTGTAGAAACACTCTAGGCTGGTGGACTCGGCCATGCGCCCATAGTCGTCCCGTGAGTCACCGGGAGCTCCGTATGCAAGCATCCTCATCGCTGTCGTGCATTTTTGGATGGAGGTGAATCCAAGTTTGCCGGTGCAATCCATCTTGCATTTGAAGTAGCTGTCGAACTCCCGGATGGAATTCACAATCCGGAGGAAAAGCTTTCTGTTCATCCGATAATGGCGCCGAAATGTTCTGTCGCCATGAAGTGGAGCATCTGCGAAGTAGTCGGAGTAGAGCATGCAATAGCCTTCGAGACGATGCCGGTTCTTTGCTTTCACCCGCCCCGGCGCCGAGCCACCTCGCCGCAACTTTTCATTGCTCGCCAGCAGCTGGGCGAGGTCGGCGAGGACCATGAGATGCTCTTTTTACTGGACATCGGCCTCGGCTTCCTCCTCCAGCAGCGCGGCGAGCATTTCCTCGTCATCCAAGTCCATCGCCGAGGCAGGCAAATCGCCGAACACCTTGCGCGCGCTGGGCGTGCACCCGCCGCTGAACTGCCCCTCCGCGGCCGAAAACGGCGGCCGGAAATGCCCAGCTGGTGTCCGTGGGCCTGTCGCGGCGAACCCTTGCTACTTTTCCGGCGGGGAATGGCTATCTACTGGTGAAGGGCGGCGGGGCGGCGCTGGGATATACCTACTTGCGGCCGAGAGCGCGGGGGTGGGAGGCGAGTCGGGGAAGAAAATCTTGACTTTTCACCTGACGGCATGGGCCAGCCGCGCTTTTCCCTTGCGCCGGAGCCCCTAAGCGCCCCCCAGCACGCCGGGTTCGGCCTGCGGCCGCCGGGCGGAAAAAAGGGCCGAACCGGCGCTTTTCGTCGTCCTAGGGGCGCAACTGGGCCTTTTTTTGACGCCGGCGCCGAAAAAGACGCCTGGGGGGGGCCTGTTGGGGCCGCGGCTGGAGATGCTCTTAGTACGATGCTTTGTCCTGTCCCCAGCCACCTCCTTGCCGGCAGCAAGTTCGACCAGTATATCTCCCCTAACTCATACTGCCAACACACATGTGTCCAGGTGAGATGGTCCAATCTGGTTGGTCATTTTTTATGGAAGCGCTAGATGGTGAATACATATCTTTTTTTTTCTTGAATGAGGAAACAGATGAAGTGTACTATTTACTGTGCCCAACTGCAATCATGCATCTCTCTATCTTTCCCTCTCTCACACAAGTTAATTTAGTATGAATGTTTTGGTACTTTTACCTCTGATTGCTTTGTAGAATCAAATCATATGGCACATTCCAGTTCATTTTCAGGTATAGTTTGTTCCCTGCGAGTATTATTCCATTGTGAATTTCATGGGACCGGTCTACTACCTGAGTGATACAATTATCTGATTGACATTGCTGTTCTGCACCTACTACAGGGTTCTGCCATTGTCACAACAATCATCTGCCTACATAAATGAAAGGAATATAAAGGTGACTGTATGGGTAGACTTTGCATACACTCCGAAATTCAAGATAACTATATGATGGTTATAGCTCTACTACATGCTTTCTAACAAATATTTGGTTGAAATAGAGCATCCTGGATAAACATATAGGGGAACATCTACACTTTCAGATATGTGATAGTATTGTCCATAATTGGATTATTTATTTCCTGGTTTTAATGGTCTGTTTTTGTTCCATAAATTTACTGGTAATTGTCTGTGTTTATTCAGGTGAATGCTCAGCCTGACTGTACCTCGAGTTTGCATTCGTGCCCTGTTGTCGTGGAGAATGTGGGTCTAATTCATACTTCTCCCTCAGATGTACGATTGTGATAAAAACTAAGGGCATTGATGTGTTTCTGGTTTGGAAATACGTGTTATCATTTTTTTAATCTAAAAACATGCATGTGTAGTTTACAATCAAACAATCTTCTGTAAGCCTAAGCACTCCAATATTATCTCTTCAAACCTACGACTTAGCTTTACAAATGTCAACTTTTAATTGAGTAGTGTCATACCAAATGTTTTACTGAAGTACTGAATTCAGTTTTTACTGATGAATAATTATTTTCTATAGTTACAACGTCTCTACTAGATTGTTCCGGTGCTATAACAATCCCAGCCTAAAAGTTTTTTCCCTCTTTGAGAGGCTCAGGTATGGCCGGTTCTTATTGTCTTTCAATTTAATTGGTGTATGCTTGCTCGTAGACACTCAAATAACATGCAGGAAAATGGAGTATATATGTGTCTACTCAAGAACCATGTTATTTTGTATACCCTGGTTATTTTTTGCTTAGTAATTGGACCAAGGTGGAGAATGCAAGCTAATTGCTGGCGCATTAACATTGTAAGGCTTGCTAATTCATATGAAATTTATTAGTTTCCTGCTACGATGCACTTCTTAAATTATTAAATTGCATCGAAATATATGTTACCTGTCTTCATGTTGGTGATGCATTGTAATTTACACAAGTTTGTAGATACTAGGAATTATATTAATTTTTCTTACTTTTCGTATCAATCAAAGATTCAATAAACATATATTTATATTTCTTTTTCATAGGTTTCACTATTTCTCACTCATAAATCCTCTTTCTATGCATAGCTACAGATTCCCGCAGCAACGCGCGGGATATTATCTAGTGAGAATAAACACAGAAGTAAAACACCTAAACAAAGTAAAATGGGCTAGCCATTTATTTATTATCATGTGCGAAGCTTTGATTATTTGTCGCGATGTACGGAAAATAAAATTTTCCCAGCTGCGTGGGCAGAAAAATAAGTCTGCTGGCTTCGCTGGGCCACAACGCGCTCAAAAGGGAACATTCAACTTCCCAGTTTTGCCCGCAGGTCAGAAGAAATGAAAGTGTAAATTTTAGCTTGGTTTTAAGAGGGCAAAACTAACCGCCATCATTTGACGGTTGTAATCATTGTTTGCCTTCACTCGTTGCAAGTACTCCCGCACCTCAAGATTCCTATGCTCGACAAAGGCCTTATATGCCTACAAAATTTAGGTTGTTTCTAAGTGGGCAATGCTGAAAATAAACTGAGAAAGTTAGAGAGAAAGAAGACAAGGGGGAAGTACTTACAACATGCTGGTGATACGTCTCCAACGTATCTATAATTTTTGATTGCTCCATGCTAATTTATCTACTGTTTTAGGCAATATTCGGCTTTATTATCCACTTTTATATTATTTTTGGGACTAACCTATTAACCGGAGGCCCAGCCCAGATTTGCTGTTTTATGCCTATTTCAGTATTTCGAGGAAAAGGAATATCAGACGGAGTCAAAACAGAACGAAATCAACCGGAGAAGTTATTTTTGGAAGGAAACCCACCTGATGGACTTGGACCCCACGTCAGAAGAGCCACGAGGCGGTCACGAGGGTGGAGGGCGCGCCCTCCCCTTGGGCGCGCCTCCCTACCTCGTGGGGCCCCCGTAGCTCCACCGACGTTCTCCTTCACCCATATATACCGTCGTACCCTAAAACTTCCAGAACAGAAGATAGATCGGGAGTTCCGCCACCGCAAGCCTCCAGAGCCACGAAAAACCAATCGGGACCCCTTTCCGGTACCCTACCGGAGGGGGGATCCATCTCCGGTGGCCATCTTCATCATCCCGGCGCTATCCATGACGAGGACGGAGTAGTTCACCCTCGGGGCTGAGGGTATGTACCAGTAGCTATGTGTTTGATTTCTCTCTCGTGTTCTCTCTCGTGTTCCCTCTATGGCACGATCTTGATGTATCCCGAGCTTTGCTATTGTAGTTGGATCTTATGATATTTCTTCCCCTCAACTCTTTTGTGATGAATTGAGTTTCCCCTGTGAAGTTATCTTATCGGATTGAGTCTTTATGAGAACACTTGATGTATGTCTTGGTGATCAACTTGCGGATTTCGTGACATTGGGAACATATGCATAGGGGTTGGCACACATTCTTGATTCTCCGGTAGAAACTTTGGGGCACTCTTTGAAGTACTTTTATGTTGGTTGGATGAATATGAGATTGTGTGATGCATATCGTATAATCATGCCCACGGATACTTGACGTGACAATGGAGTATAAGGTGACATTAGGGTTTTGGTTGATTTGTATCTTAAGGTGTTATTCTAGTAAAAACTCCAGG
This sequence comes from Triticum aestivum, assembly GCF_018294505.1. Taxonomy (NCBI): domain Eukaryota; kingdom Viridiplantae; phylum Streptophyta; class Magnoliopsida; order Poales; family Poaceae; genus Triticum; species Triticum aestivum. The sequence goes on from NC_057800.1 coordinate 10,820,854, forward strand.
GTTGTTTGTGACACTTATAGGAATAGCCCAACTGATTGATTTGAAAGAATAACTTTGAGGTGGTTTCGTACCCTACCATAATCTCTACGTTTGTTCTCCGCTATTAGTGGCTTCGGAGTGACTCTTTGTTGCATGTTGAGGGATAGTTATGTGATCCAATTATGTTATTATTGTTGAGAGAACTTGCACTAGTGAAAGTATGAACCCTAGGCCTTGTTTCCTATCATTGCAATACCATTTACGCTCACTTTTACCACTTGTTACCTTGCTGTTTTTATATTTTCCGATTACAAATACTTTTATCTACCATCCATATTGCACTTGTATCACCTTCTCTTCGCCGAACTAGTGCACCTATACAATTTACCATTGTATTGGGTGTGTTGGGGACACAAGAGACTTTTTGTTATTTGGTTGCAGGGTTGTTTGAGAGAGACCATCTTCCTCCTACGCCTCTCGCGGATTGATAAACCTTAGGTCATCCACTTGAGGGAAATTTGCTACTGTCCTACAAACCTGTGCACTTGCAGGCCCAACAACGTCTACAAGAAGAAGGTTGTGTAGTAGACATCAAGCTCTTTTCTGGCGTCGTTGCCGGGGAGACTAGGTAAGTGAAGGTATATCTTTAGATCTTGCAATCGAATCTTTTTGTTTCTTGTTTTAGCACTAGTTTAGTTTATAAAAGAAAACTACAAGAAAATGGAATTGAGTTTGTCTCATATGCTTCATCTTTTTAATATCTTTCGTGAGTATGATGGAAAGGAAAATTGTGCCAAAGTACTAGAAGAAGAATTACATAGAATGCTTGGCATAAAATATGTGAATTATGAGCATGATTGCAATGTTGTTAGTATGAATTCCTTGAATATCCATGATGCTAATGATATGCAAAGCCACAAGTTTGGGGAAGCTATGTTTGATGAAGATGATATTTTTTGTCTCCCAAGCTTTGATGAGCAAATTTACTATGATGAAAGCATGCCTCCTATCTATGATGATTATTGTGATGACACATATGCTTTAAAGAATAATGATAACCATGAAACTTGTCATCTTCATCTTAATTTTCAATCACATGATAGCTATTTTGTTGAGTTTGCTCCCACTATTATTCATGAGAAGAATTTTGCTTATGTGGAGAGTAATAAAATTTCTATGCTAGTAGATCATGAAAAGAATGTTTTAGGTGCTGGTTATATTGTTTAATTCATTCATGATGCTACTGAAAATTATTATGAGGGAGGAATATATGCTTGTAGGAATTGCAATAATATCAAGTTTCCTCTCTATGTGCTTAAAGTTTTGAAGTTATGCTTGTTTAACCTTCCTATGCAAGATGATTCTTGTTCCCACAAGTTATTTGTTCACAAAATCCCTATGCATAGGAAGTGGGTTAGACTTAAATGTGCTAGTCATATTCTTCATGATGCTCTCTTTATGTTTCAATTCTTATCTTTTATGTGAGCATCATTGAAATCATCATGCCTAGCTAGGGGCGTTAAACGATAGCGCTTGTTGGGAGGCAACCCAATTTTATTTTAGTTTTTTACTTTTTGGTTCTGTTTAGTAATAAATAATCCATCTAGCTTCTGTTTAGATGTGGTTTTATGTTTTAATTAGTGTTTGTGCCAAGTAGAACCTTTGGGAAGACTTGGGTGAAGTCTTTATGATCATGCTGTAAAAAACAGAAACTTTAGCCCTCACGAGATTAGCTATAACTTTTTACTGCAGAGTGCTATTTAGTTGATTCTTTTTGCAGATGATTACTAGAAAAATTCCTCAGGTCCACCAATTTATTTTAGAATTTTTGGAGGTCCAGAAGTTTGCGTTAGTTACAGATTACTACAGACTGTTCTGGTTTTTGACAGATTCTGTTTTCATTGTGTTGTTTGCGTATTTTGATGAATCTATGGCTAGTAAAATAGTTTATAAACCATAGAGAAGTTGGAATACAGTAGTTTTAACACCAATATAAATAAAGAATGAGTTCATTACAGTACCTTGAAGTGGTGTTTTGTTTTCTTTCGCTAACGGAGCTCATGAGTTTTCTGTTAAGTTTTGTGTTGTGAAGTTTTCAAGTTTTGGGTAAGGCTTCGATGGACTATGGAATAAGGAGTGGCAAGAGCCTAAGCTTGAGGATGCCCAAGGCAACCCAAGTTAATATTCAAGGACAACCAAGAGCCTAAGCTTGGGGATGCCCCGGATGGCATCCCCTCTTTCGTCTTCGTTCATCGGTAACTTTACTTGGAGCTATATTTTTATTCACCACATGATATGTGTTTTGCTTGGAGCGTCATTTTATTTTCTTTAGCTTTGATTGCTGTTTGAATAAAGTATCAAGATCTGAAATTCTTAAATGAGAGAGAGTCTTCACATAGTTGTATAATTATTTAACTACTCATTGATCTTCACTTATATCTTTCGGAGTAGTTTGTCATTTGCTCTAGTGCATCACTTATATCTTTTAGAGCATGGTGGTAGTTTTATTTTGAAGAAATAGATGAACTATCATGCTTCACTTATATTATTTTGAGAGTCTTAAATAGCATGGTAATTTGCTTAAATAATCCTAATATGCTAAGCATACAAGATTTGTAAGGATTCTTATGAGTGTGTTGAATACTAAGAGAAGTTTGATACTTGATAATTGTTTTGAGATATGGAGGTGATAATATCAAAGTCGTGCTAGTTGAGTAATTGTGAATTTGAGAAATTCTTGTGTTGAAGTTTGCAAGTCCCGTAGCATGCACGTATGGGTAAAGTTGTGTAACAAATTTGAAACATGAAGTGTACCTGGCTTGTGCATCCTTATAAGTGGCGGTCAGGGACGAGCGATGGTCTTTTCCTACCAATCTATCCCCCTAGGAGCATGCGTAGTAGTACTTTGCTTCGAGGGCTAATAAACCTTTGCAATAAGTATATGAGTTCTTTATGACTAATGTGAGTCCATGGATTATACACACTTTTACCTTTCCGCATTTGCTAGCCTCTTCGGTACCGTGCATTGCCCTTTCTCACCTTGAGAGTTGGTGCAAACTTCGCCGGTGCATCCAAACCCCGTGATACGATACGCTCTATCACACATAAACCTCCTTATATCTTCCTCAAAACAGCCACCATACCTACCTATCATGGAATTTCCATAGCCATTACGAGATATATTGCCATGCAACTTCCATCATCATTATCATGACATACTTTACTTTTGTCATATTGCCATTGCATGATCATGTAGTTGACATCATATTTGTGGCAAAGCCACCATGCATTATTTTCCATACATGTCACTCTTGATTCATTGCACCATCCCGGTACACCGCCAGAGGCATTCATATAGAGTCATATTTTGTTCTAAGTTTCGAGTTGTAATTGTTGAGTTATAAGAAAAATAAAAGTGTGATGATCATCATTATTAGAGCATTGTCCCAAGTGAGGAAAGGATGATGGAGACTATGATTCCCCCATAAGTCGGGATGAGACTCCGGACGGAAAAAAAATAAAAAAAAGAGAAAGGCCAAAAAAAGGCCCAAAAAATGAGAGAAAAAGAGAGAAGGGACAATGCTACTATCCTTTTACCACACTTGTGCTTCAAAGTAGCACCTTGTTCTTCATGTAGTGAGTCTCATATATTGTGCTTCAAAGTAGCACTAAGATCTTCATGATAGAGAGTCTCTCATTTTGTCACTTTCATATACTAGTGGGAATTTTTAATTATATAACTTGGCTTGTATATTCCTACGATGGGCTTCCTCAAATTGCCTAGGTCTTCATGAGCAGGCAAGTTGGATGCACACCCACTAGTTTTCTTTTGTAGAGCTTTCATATACTTATAGCTCTAGTGCATCCGTTGCATGGCAATCCCTACTCCTCGCGTTGACATCAATTGATGGGCATCTCCATAGCCCATTGATTAGCCGCGTCGATGTGAGACTTTCTCCTTTTTTGTCTTCTCCACACAATCCCCATCATCATATTCTATTCCACCTATAGTGCTATATCCATGGCTTGTGCTCATGTATTGCGTGAGGGTTGAAAAAGCTGAAGCGCGTCAAAAAGTATGAAACAATTGCTTGGCTTGTCATCGGGGGTATAGAAGTTGGGAACATCTTTGTGTGACGGAAATGAAGCATAGCCTAACCATATGATTTTGTAGGGATGAACTTTCTTTGGCCATGCTATTTTGAGATGACATAATTGCTTGATTAGTATGCTTGAAGTATTATTATTTTTGTGTCAATATGAACTTTTGTCTTAAATCTTTCGGATCTGAATATTCATATCACAAGTAAGAAGAATTACATTGAAATTATGCCAAAGTATCACTCCGCATCAAAAATTATCTTTTTTATCATTTACCTACTCGAGGACGAGCAGGAATTAAGCTTGGGGATGCTTGATACGTCTCCAACGTATCTATAATTTTTGATTGCTCCATGCTACTTTATCTACTGTTTTAGGCAATATTGGGCTTTATTATCCACTTTTATATTATTTTTGGGACTAACCTATTAACCGGAGGCCCAGCCCAGATTTACTGTTTTATGCCTATTTCAGTATTTCGAGGAAAAGGAATATCAGACAGAGTCAAAACGGAACGAAATCAACTGGAGAAGTTATTTTTGGAAGGAAACCCACCTGATGGACTTGGCCCCCACGTCAGAAGAGCCACGAGGCGGTCACGAGGGTGGAGGGCGCACCCTCCCCCCTGGGCGCGCCCCCTGCCTCGTGGGGCCCCCGTAGCTCCAACAACGTTCTCCTTTCACCCATATATACCGTCGTACCCTAAAAATTCCAGAACAGAAGATAGATCGGGAGTTCCGCCACCGCAAGCCTCCAGAGCCACGAAAAACCAATCGGGACCCCTTTCCGGTACCCTGCCGGAGGGGGGATCCATCTCCAGTGGCCATCTTCATCATCCCGACGCTATCCATGACGAGGAGGGAGTAGTTCACCCTCGGGGCTGAGGGTATGTACCAGTAGCTATGTGTTTGATCTCTCTCTCGTGTTCTCTCTCGTGTTCCCTCTATGGCACGATCTTGATGTATCCCGAGCTTTGCTTTGTAGTTGGATCTTATGATGTTTCTCCCCCTCTACTCTTTTGTGATGAATTGAGTTTCCCCTTTGAAGTTATCTTATCGGATTGAGTCTTTATGAGAACACTTGATGTATGTCTTGGTGATCAACTTGCGGGTTTCGTGACATTGGGAACCTATGCATAGGGGTTGGCACACGTTCTTGATTCTCCGGTAGAAACTTTGGGCACTCTTTGAAGTACTTTTATGTTGGTTGGATGAATATGAGATTGTGTGATGCATATCGTATAATCATGCCCACGGATACTTGAGGTGACAATGGAGTATCTAGGTGACATTAGGATTTTGGTTGATTTGTATCTTAAGGTGTTATTCTAGTAAAAAATCCAGGGTTGTTTGTGACACTTATAGGAATAGCCCAACGGATTGATTTGAAAGAATAACTTTGAGGTGGTTTCGTACCCTACCATAATCTCTACGTTTGTTCTCCGCTATTAGTGGCTTCGGACTGACTCTTTGTTGCATGTTGAGGGATAGTTATGTGATCCAATTATGTTATTATTGTCGAGAGAACTTGCACTAGTGAAAGTATGAACCCTAGGCCTTGTTTCCTATCATTGCAATACCGTTTACGCTCACTTTTACCACTTGTTACCTTGCTGTTTTTATATTTTCAGATTACAAATACTTTTATCTTCCATCCATATTGCACTTGTATCACCTTCTCTTCGCCGAACTAGTGCACCTATACAATTTACCATTGTATTGGGTGTGTTGGGGATACAAGAGACTTTTTGTTATTTGGTTGCAGGGTTGTTTGAGAGAGACCATCTTCCTCCTATGCCTCTAGCGGATTGATAAACCTTAGGTCATCCACTTGAGGGAAATTTGCTACTGTCCTACAAACCTGTGCACTTACAAGCCCAACAACGTCTACAAGTAGAAGGTTGTGTAGTAGACATCAGCTGGCAGGCTAAGGGACACTGCGAACGCCCCGTACTCTCTAACAGGCTCGGGTTGTGTACCAGACCGAAGGAGTGATCAAGCCATCGAAACATGGGTACTGGCCATGGGACTTCGGCTGGATGGCCACCACTGCCGTGTCGTCTATCTGAGACTGGACAACATTAGGAGCATCCGGACCAGGCGGATACAACCTCTGAAACTGCTGAGTGTAAGACTCTAGGTGCTCCTCGGTCTTGCCGTGGTACTGGCTCTCGCCGGCCTTGTGATCACTCCGCTCATGGGCCATCTTCCACGACTCCATGTCTGAGAGCGGCCTCTTCAACTTGTCCTCCTGCAACGTCAAACAGAAGTTAGCCATACATAAGAACATGACGGTAAAAAGAAGAACAAAAATACATCATGCATATAGATATACCTTCATGGCCTTGAAGCCTAGTGGTTCCTGTTTCCTTGGCCGCGTGTCCCGTCTTTTCAACGGTTAGCCCGAGCCTTGCTGCTCTTGGAAGCAAACTTTGCATTGTCGCCAAGCCACCTATCCACCAAACTCGCCCATCTGTCATCCTTTGCATAGCACCAAGGAGGAATAACCTATGCAAATTTTGGAAGCATGACATGTGAGCACGAAACAATTAAATAGACTTCTTATATGTTGGAATGAAAAGTCAGTAATAGTTACCCTCATGAACTACTCCCTGTTCAAGGTAAGTCGTTGCTTTCGCGCTTCAGTTTTGCTCATCTTTTGATGAAGGTAGTAGTGCGAGACGACAACCCAGCGCACCTCGTACTGCAACTGACGAGCTTTCTTCTTCGCAGCCGCCAGCAAGACCACGTCAGCTCTGGCCTTGTGCTCGTCAAGAACTTCATAGAGTTCCTACAATCATGCATAAAACCAGAAGCAAACAAGGCATGAGTTGAGTGATTCAATGATAAACTATGAACGAGACTGAAGACATGTGATTTAGAAGAGAACTTACCCAAAATTTGGTGATCACGGCCTTAGCGGCCGTCCCGTACTCCGCGTGGCTGGAAGCCTCGTAGTGGGCCCAACCCGAGGCCAAAACCCGCAGCTCCGAGTCCCTGTCCAGCCGCGGGCAGAATAGGCCCGGCCAAAACTCCTTCAACAGGACAGTGATAAGGCCGTTTGGTTTACGGCCCTTTCCATGAAGGATCTAGTTCCTGCAAAAGAATCAAAGAATTGGCATGTGTAAAATAAGAAAATGTTATCATGTGTTGAAAATATGATTGAGAGGCACTTACTCTATCCCCACAGGTTCAATGAGCCACTTGTGCGCCTCGATAGAAGGTGGTGTAGGTACTCCGACAATACCACACAGCCACCCCTTCGGAGCACACGATGGTAAGTCACCCCACAACTCGGGGTCAACCTCCCCTCCACCACCCTCCTTGCCCTCCTCCTCCTCACCCTCCTCCTCGCACCCCTCCTCCTCGGCCTCCTCCTCCTCGCCCTCCTCCTCCTCACCATCAGGAACATACTCCTCCTCCTCAGACTCAGAAGGTGCCTCAGTATAGGAGGGCATCGAAGAAGACCCCCCTATTTCGGATAGGGCCCAGAGTTTTTTTGACCAGAGTGCCTCTCCCCCCACCTCCTCCTCCTCTAGGGGATATCCCCCCACACCCTCCTCCTTTAGGATCTCCTCCCCCTACCCCTCGACCTCCCTGTGAGGTGTTATCATCACGTAGTTCGGGAGGGGGGACCTTGTGGGCTCGTCCACTCCGAGTAAGTGATTTGAATTTGTTGAGGAAGCCGGTGCCGCTGGACTTGCCCATGATTAGCAAACCTGCATTGACAAGAGAATAAACAACTAGTAACGATATCAAATAAACAAGCATATAGAAAAGAACATTAATAACAGAAGAGCACATTAAGCATACATAAAAGAACATTAATAATAGAAGAGTAGATTAAGCATACTATTGTAATCTACCTCAAAACATTTTTTTCCTTTCCCTTTTCCTTTGCCCTCGCCCTCGCCCCCGTCTTCGCCTGTGGCGTTGGCTTTGGCTTTGCCTTTCCCTTCGCCGGCAGGCTTAAGAGCTTTCAGCTGAGCAAGCACATCCGCACCAGAAAACGTTGGAATCTTGTTTACTTCATGGACGACTAGGCCTTTTGTGAAGTTCTTCTTGTCTTCCCTATCAGGATCGTCTGGAGGGAGGAACCGTCGATGCAGGTCAAAGGCAACATACTTGCCACCCTTCTTCAGCCAAATGAAACGCAAGCCTGCATGCACACTAGGCAAGGCATCTTCCCACTTGTACACCATCCGCAGAATAGGGCATAGCCCGGAAAGTCATGCATATAATACTGTAGCCAAACTTTCATCAAGAAATTTTTCTGCAGATGTCGGTCGTATGTCAACCTCGGGAAGTACGAAGAATGGTGCAAATCATCCACCAACGGCTGCATAAACACACTCAAATTCTTCTGCGGATATTCAGGCCCCGAAATTTTAAGCGACAGGAACATGGTCTTGCATTGCATTATGGCGCCGGGAGGGAGATTGAGCGGAATAACAAACACGGGCCAGCATCTGTATGGATTAGACGACATACAATATGGATTGAACCCATCACATGATATAGCAATTCTTACATTCCCAGCCTCCGCTGCTTCCTCCGGGTATTCTATATCGAATGACTTTCATGCTTCACCTTCTAATGGATGTACAATTTTATTTGGATATTACCTTTTCCCTTCCTTGTGCCACTTAATCATTTTGGCAGACTCCTCGGTGATGAAAAGGCACTGCAGTCTTTTTATAAAATCAAGATACTGAACAACCTTCACAGGAATTTTTTAGCTGCTGCTTCTGACCTGCCATCGACCACCTTAATATACCGAGAGGAACCACACTTCCCACAGTAGTTTTCATTCGCATACTCATGCCTAAACAAAAGGCAATTCTTTGGACAAACATGTATTTTCTCATAATCCATGGAGAGCGCCTTCATGATTTTCTTTGTAGCGTACATGGTTTTCGGCAGTTCATGGCCCTCAGGGAGGCTGTTATCCCATACTCCCAGAAATGCTTCGAAGCAACCTCGGCTACAGCCGTACTCGGCCTTGACTGCCATCAGTTGCGAGATGGCATCCAGCACAGAGAGCTTGGCACCCTCATAAAGAGGTTTCTTTGACGAGGCCAAGATATCCAGAAAGGCCTTTGCGGTTTCCTCCGGCTCCGCCGGTTCATTCGCTGAATGTGACGGAGGTGTCGGCTGTGCAGCAAAGACATCATCTAGCATGTCTCTAACCCCATCGTCCTCATAACGAGCGACGCGTTGTCATATCACCTCCTCTCTACCACGGTCCTGTTGGGCAAAGTTTATCGGCATATGAAAGTTTGGCATAAATCCATGCGTGCGAAGGTGCTTAGTCATCTCACTCTTATCTCTGCGCATACGTCTCTTACATTTGGCATAGGGGCATTCTGGCACAATCCTCATTGGACTATGCAATTTCTCTTTCAAAAACACATCAGTTTTCTCGACCTACTCTGTTGTTACTTGATTCCGACGGAAAAACCCATTATACATCCACTGATTATCTGCCATCTCTGCTTTATTGGAAGCCACACAAAAAAGTTAAGGATTCATTTAAATTAGTCACAACAATATTTTATTTTTTACAGGGTTGACGAGAAACGACGTTTAATCCACCTACATCTCTAATAGGTAGAGATGGGTCCTAATCCCACCCGAGAATGTGTAGATTGAGTATGTTGTCCATGCTCTGCCCCATTCCAAGACAAAATTTCGGCAGCACCTCCTCGCTGTTCTCCAAATACACGTCTCGGCAAAATGCCGGGAGAATGTGCACTCGGAGAACAACGGGGAGGCGCTGCCAAAATCCTGTCTCGGAATGGGGTAGAGCATGAACAATGTACCCAATCTACACATCCTCGGGCTGTCGTCAGTGGAAAAAGCTGGACAATCCAAAAGAGGTGCGGTGATAAATATGCAATTTAATGCATATTTATCGATGCAACCCTTTCGGACGGGAGACGCCTAGGTTACGTGGCTTGATGCGAAAATGAAATCTAATGACATGGAAAAAAAGCGGATGAAGTCATGGAATTGTTGCTCACCCTTCGATGTAGAGGATGTAGTCGATGAAAGGAGGGACGATCGTGGACCAACACCTCCAACGTCGACGATCACTCCACAAAGATGGAACACCACAAATCCTGTTAATTCCACCGAGTCAAAAAAATTTGGGTCATCACCTCACATTAAGCATTGGCACAACATTATGCATCAACATGAATCAACGTGTCAAATTGCAAAAAAAGCTTCATTATCTATTTTAAAAAATAAGTGTCTCGAATTGCTACTTATGAATCAACATGACCTAACACTAACTTGACCAAATAATAACCTGACCAATATCCATCCATCTATCACAAACTTAACCAACATCTATTCATCTATATTTTAGAAACTAAGTGTCTAAAACATTTGTTAACTTGACTAACATCCATTGACAAACTTAATAAAAACTATCTACTATGTATCTAAAAACCTAATAAAACTACACAAAACAAAAAAAAATTATCCATCTATCTAGCATATGCATCTAATATCCATTCATGCATCTAACAGTGGCATTCATCTAACAAATAAAAGAAAATGAAAAAAGAGAAGGCTCACCTCGCCCAAGCAGCAGCGGGAGGGGCGGGGTCGGGGTGTCGTCGACGACGTGGACGGGGTCGGGGCGACTGCAGGCCGTTGTCGGAGAGGGTCTCTGAGCCCGGGGCGGCGTGGCGAAGGGCGACGGAGGCCCGAGCAGGAGAGGGAGGGGTGGGGTCGAGGCGACGTCGGCGACGTGGACGGGGTCGGGGCGTCTGCAGGGCAGACGGGGTGACGGGGGGTGGGATGGTGGTGGGGCGAGGCAGCGGCGACGGTAGGGGACGAGGTGGAATGGGCGGCGACGACGCACGTGGGTGGGGGGCGAGTGGTGGCCACGGCGGCGCGGAGTTGAGGTGGCGACGACGGCGGCATGAGGAGGGGCGGAGAGGGTTGGGGTGGAGGCGAGGAGGAGCGAGGGAAGGGGAGTGGCGCCGGTGGAGTGGCGGTAGCGGGCGGCGGGGAGCGGCGCGGGTGGAGGCCTGTGTGGAGCGGCGCGGGGGATGAGGAGAATGAGTGGCCGTGGTGGCTCGCCCCCGAGTGGATAAGGCGATCTATGCCGACGGCCTAGCTGCCGGCATAGGTGACGACGCCACGTGGCAACCTATGCCGACGGCTTTGCCGTCAGCATAGATAGAATCTCAAAAACTGCAAAAAATAGTCCCACGCCGCCAAGGAAGAGCAATATCACTAGTTTAAATTCTTGGCTAATCCATATGAAGCAAGCTTCGGTATTCATTAGACTTTCGTTAGGAAAACGGACAATTACTCTGAAACTTTCGGTGCCCGGGCACCTATCCGGTTTCCGGGCACTGAAGGTTTCAGAGTAATTGCCCGTTTTCCATGATGGATGCCGGTGTTTTTTATTTGCCGTCTGCATCTGAGTAGACCCGACACGGCCGTCCCCCCCTACAGATGTCGGCGACGTGAGAGGGGCCACACCCCGGAGCCGGCGCCGTCCGTGAGGGAGGCCACACCCCGGAGACGCGTGCCGCCTCTTCAGACATGCCACCACACAGTACGACATGTATGAGGGCCCGGTACGATGCTCTGGTGGCATTGCTACCCCCCGAGGGCCCCCGCCCCGCCTAACCCTGTAGCGTTTGACCACGAGATCTAGCCCATTGACTTTCGCCGGACGGGTTTTGACCAGTGGACCTCTTCACCCGGGTTGTGTTAGGTCAGACCATTTGAACACTAGGGAGCAACATCCGGGCCAAAACCACAGCAAGATCCCTTCCGTGTAGACCCGACGCAACCGTTTCCCCCCTCCAGGTGCCGCAGCGGCGCCGTCCGTGAGGGGGGCCACACCCCGGAGACGCGTGCCGCTTCTTCAGACATGCCACCACACCGTACGACACGTATGAGTGCGACGCTCCGGTGGCATAGTTGCCCCCCCAAGGGCCCCTGCGTCGCCTAACCATGTAGCGTTTGACCACAAGATCTAGCCCTTTGACTTTCGCCAGACGGGCTTTGAGCAGTGGACCTCTCCACCCGGTTGTGTTAGGTCAGCCCGTAGGAACACTTGGGAGCAGTATCCGGGCCAAACCCACAGCAAGATCACCTCTGTGTATACCCGATGCGGCCGTTTCCCCCCTTCAGGTGCCGACGGCGGCGCCGTCAGTGAGGGGGGCACACCCTGGAGACGCATGTCGGGCGTTTGTAACCGCCACAACACTTCCAGACTTGTGAGAGGCCGCCTACGCAAGATTTGGTGGCATGCTAGCCCCCGGAGGCCACCGGTCACAGTCGTAGACAAGCGAAGAGCAATCCGCGTAGAGGGAAGTGTTCAGATACGTCTCCATCACCAAAAATTATGAAAAATTACCATCAGTCCTATAGCACATATGCCCACGTCGTGTAAAAAATTCATGATTTTCTCGCACTTCGAGTATTTAATAATACTAGCACAAGGGCTCGTGCGTTGCAACGAGAGAAAATACCAATAATTCCGGTTAGGTTGGCCAGATAGAGGATAAGTTTGATGTTTACACACCACATTTTTCGTCTGACTCAGTATAACGTTCTAGATCAGATCGTCGATGCCAAGTGAAAAAATACCACAGCAGATTATTAATTGTAGTGTCTTATAGACAATAAAAATGTTGAGTATGCAATACTTTCAAGGTAATTTTTCCCGGATGCAGTTGTTGTTGTTCCTCCCTAGCATCAATGTTTGGGTCAAAAGGGTGTATCATGTGGTTGCCAAGTTCCTCCATACCACCTCCAATATGTCCATCTTTAGAGACGTTAGGCATGACTTCCTTTTCCTGATCTAGATTAATAGCTTCATTAAGATCAACTGACATATAAACATCAGTGTTCTCGTTTGTTGGGATCAACACTGCCTAAAGACATTTTATTTTGTTGGACGCGTAGGCTATATGTTTTTGCCGTGTGTGTCCTAACCTATGTATATATATATTAGTCTTTCAGTTTTTATGTCTTGGTAATCAGTCAGTGTGAGTTCGTGAGGGAGACAAGCAGAGCCAAATCCAGCCTTATGAAAAAAATATCTAGTAGCTAATCCGATAACGTGTGCATATAGGTTCTGAGAACAAACACATGTGTGCATGCTAACACGTCCGTGTGATTTACCAGTCGTCATACATGCACACTGACATGTTGTATGTTATCTTGCAAAGTTTCACGTGTCGCTCGCAGAGCCGTAATCTTCCAAGATTTCTCCTCCATGAGAGCTTGTCCATCTCTGTACCCATCGTGAAGTGAACCTTGCAAGTTTCACGCATCGCCGGCAGAGCCGTAATCTCGTTAGATTTCTCTTTCATTAGATCTTGGGTCCCGATAACTGCCGCACGTATGGTGTATTGGGTAGTTGTGCCATACGTCTCGTGTGGCATGGACAACAACCAGCTCACACACCTACGTGTGGGCAAAACAACTAATGCCCACACACATCTTTTTTTCCCTCCTGAACCCTCTCACACGCGTGCGTGTGGGCGAAGTTGATAACGCCCACACGCCCGTATGTCAGGCCTCGTACCCTTTTGGTCCCGCACGTGACGCGTGACGCCCACCGCGCGCCCGCAGTTGCCATGGTCCAGACCCTCGTCCATGTTCGTTTATCTGCAGTTGCCATGTCGCTGAACTACGGTTGCCATGTCGGACAACTGCAGTTGCCATGGTTGCTCAACTGCAGTTGCCATGTATGGTCTGATCTAATATAGTTGCCATGATTTTATAACTTTAGGAGTTGCCACATACTAACAATAGGCAGTTGAGAGAGTTGCCATGTGCTCACAAGCATGCTAGGGCAGTTGCCATGTAAAAAGGAAGAGTTGCCATCTGCTTACGTGCACGTTGGGGCAGTTGCCATGTACCATGCAAAAACACATGGCAACTCGGTAAAAGAGAGTTGTCATCTGCTTACGTGCACACTAGGCAGTTGCCGTGTACCCTGCAAAAACACATGGCAACTCGGGTAAAAAAAAAGAGTTGCCACCTGCTTATATAGCACATTAGAGGCAGTTGCCATGTGCACTGCAAAAACACATGGCAACTAGCAGCTTACGTGTGGGAGAGGAGACGGGCGTGTGGGCGAGATGGCAAATGCCCACACACCAGCCCTTGTGCGTGACTGAAAACTGGTGTGTGGGTGAAAACGCCCACACACCTGCCCCTCCGTGTGGTAAAACGGATGTGTGGGCGAACTATGTCACACACCACACACGCCTTGTCCTACGTGGCACAGAAAATCAGCCAGATTGTGTCAAAATTCATGCATATAGTACTGGATGGTGATGAACGCGTGTGGTCGAGATGGTCAACGCCCACACATGTGGGCGTTAACATTTCCGTAGATCTTTTTATAGCCCCAACAAATCAGATAAAAGATTTCATTGTTTTTGTTAGCCATTTATTTCCTATGCTTAAATGAAAAAAAGAGAGACATGAGCAGCGCACAACCATCCCGGGCTGCTCCCCACGGCCCATCTAACCCCCGTTCATACATTAGGCCCAGCCCCCCCCAGTTTCTTCTCCTCCCCTCGGTCCCTTGACGCAGCTCCTCAGCGCCGCCGCCACACATAGACGCACGCAAGCGTTCGCGTTCGTGCCCCTCGCCAGCGCCTGCCTCTAGCCCCGCCGGCTGCCCCACGGGTCTCCCGTTAGATTCCTCTTCCCAAGCTTCCCCCGACCGAAGCCGCCCCCGCAAGCCGTCATGGCCTTCCACAGCTGCAACGTGATCCTCCGCCGGCACCTCGAGCTCTGCCCTAACTCCATCCTTGCCGTCCCCTTCTTCGATCCGGCCACCCGCCACCCAGATCCGCTCGTCTCCACCGCTTGGATACCGCTCTGAACCTTGGGCCCCATCTCCAGCCCGCCTGCTACCTCGTCCCACCAACCGGGCCATCTTCGATAGGCTGCTCTGCTCTTATTCCTCGGAGATATTTTTTGATTGGCGATGCATATATGCGGTAGATCTCCACGTTTGTTTTGCCTTGGCAGTTTGATTCTTGTGACTGGAGAACGTATATAAGTTGCTAGGATTTGATGTAATATAGCAGGGTAGGACTATTAGTTACCGAAGAATTTCAAAAAAAAAATTAACACAATGGATCGATAGGCTGGACTGGACGGGCAGCATCAAATTGGTTTAGTTGGGTCGTGCGCAAATGGACGATAAAGTCCAACAGGTAGCTTCTCTCGATCTGATTGGGTTCAAATCGATCGATTCAACTGACGTACGAAACTTTTGGAGGATGGACTGAAAACAGACTAAAATTAGGGAGGAAGAAGCGATAACCCTTTTATTAGTAAAGGTATAGATATAGATTCACGTTGCACCGTTACCGTAGAACGTCTACTACTGTGTCATCGCCGTCCGTTAAGGGGGCGCACACCGGAGACGTGTGTCGCCTCTTCAGACATGCCACCACACCGTATGGCATTTATGAGGGCCCGATGCGACGCTCCGGTGGCATTGCTACCCCTCAGGGGCCCCGTCCCGCCTAACCCTGTAGCGTTTGACCACGAGATCTAGCCCTTTGACTTTCCACGGAATGGCTTTGACCAGTGGACCTCTCCACCCAGTTGTGTTAGGTCAGTCCATAGGAACACTTGGGAGCAACATTCGGGCCAAACCCACAGCAAGATCCCCTCCGTGTAGACCCGACGCTTCTGTTTCCCCCTTCCAGGTGCCGGTGGCGGCGCCGTCCGTAGGGTGGGGGGGGGGGGGGCACACCCCGGAGACGCGTGCCGCCTCTTCAGACATGCCACCACACCACCCCGCATGTATAAGGGCCCGGTGCAATGCTCCGGTGGCATTGCTACCCCCCCCCCCCGCCCAATAGGGCCCCCCTATGTGTAGGATGTTAAACTCTTTCAGCTTGTTGTTTCTGTGATGGTTCGTTTTTGTTAAGTTTGTTTTCCACATTTTTAAGACCCAATTTATGTGGCTGAAGGCTGAAGCTGAGGTTTCTGCTGTGTGTTGTGGTTCATACGTGCCATCATTTATGCAGATATTTGCTGCTTGATTGAAAGTGACCGAAACTGGACGGTTTTATGTGTTAAAAGTTGGTATTTCTGACATGGTATCCGACCCATCGCACTTTTGCCTGTGAAATTGCTAGTTTTCACAGGAAAAATGAGCTGACCCATACGATGAGTTTGTAGCTTATGCGGCCACCCCTCCATTCGGCGAGCTCATTTTCCATCCATTAGAAAAACACCGCTTGGTGAAGAGGTTAGGAGAAGCGACGTTTTTTTTAGAAAAGGAGGATGACCCCCGGCCTCTGCATCTGGGAGATGCATACGGCCACTTTATTGATTATTTTCGAGGACCTTATAAAGTAGTACAACAATATGCCTGAATCCACCATCTTGGCAACATATGCCGCTACTCCTATCCATACGATAAAGGGATGCTAGCTGGGCCACTCAGACCACTCACCTAAACCTAACATCAAAAGCCGGAAGCCCCAGCCGAGCCACATACCGTGTCTGGGGCACAATCCGGTCAGACGCACTCGTGTGTCGTCACCGCCATCTTCCACAGGTCCGTCTTCAGATCATATGGAGGCATCTACCTTGTCTGGCCACTCAGCCATCGACGTCATCATGACGCCAGACAGCTACCTCCTCCAACGCGAGTCCATCCCGCGCATCGGACGTCGAGCCTCCACAGCGCCATGCCGTCGATAACCGCCGCCATCAATGTGTGAGATGAAGCACCGCTCCACCATCCCCCCAGCCATCACTTGCTCCAAAACGATGCCCCCAGGAGGGAAAGCGATAAACGCCATCATCATCCGATCCGGAAGACCTAGATCTAGGGTTCCCCCCTGGAGCATCCCAAGCCTGATGACGCAGACTGCAACGACGATGCCTCGACAAGGGAACGACATCTAAGACGTCGCCATCGTCCGCCATGACCGTAGTCAGCGCGATTTTCATCGGCAGTTGCTCCACCAGACGTGCGCCATCGACGTCGCTGGTCTCTTCAACCTGAGTAAACTTCAAAACGATGCCCTAAAGAGGGACTACAACGCAAAAGCGCCGCCATCCCTCAATCGCAAGGAGATCTAGGGTTTCCCCGGAGTTGCCCGCACTGTCAAGGACCAGACAAGGGTAGAATCCCGGCGGATCTGCCCAGCTGCCGACAAGTCGCACCCGCCACCGTGCCGACGGCAATCCAGCGATCAAGGCCCACACTTGGGCATAGATCCGGCCGCGCCACCGCGAACCGATCCGGCCACGCCGCCGCCGTCCCTGGCGACCGCGACGCACCAGATCGCGAGGCCGTTTGCCGCGGGGGAGCGAAGTCGCCAAGGCGCCGCCACCACCCGCCGTGGCGTCCGGCCCGCCGCCACGCTCCGGCCCAAGGGCGCCAGCCTGCGCCAGCCCCACCCGAGCGAGAGGGCCCGAGTCCCCGCCGCCGCCGGCGACAGCAGGCTTCGTCTGGCCGCGCCCTTGGGCGGCGGCGAGGGAGGAGGAGGAGGAGAGGGGGAGGGCCGGTCGACGGGATCTAGGGGCCTCCCGGCCGCCCATGCGGTGGGCGACTCGGGAGGAGGAGGGGGTTCTGCCACCACAGGTCCGTATATATTCACTGTTTTTTAATACACTAGAGGCTGGGTCGTGCGCCCATAGCGCACATGGGTTCTAATCTTATTGAAGGACATGCTACCCTTTTTTGTATTGGCGATGGTGACTCTCAAGCTCGTAATCGAAGAGCGTGCTTAGGACGCAAACATGGTTTTGATCACAGTCCAGGTCGCCGGGGTCGGGTGCCTGGCCCGTCGTCTTTTTTTGTATGTGACACCGTCTTGGATGACACGGCGTCAGTGCCGGTTATTGGTGATTTCCTCTGGTGATTTCCCCGGCGGGAGTTGATGTGGTGGTCGTGGGTGCAGATCGGGGTAGTGATCGCTAGATGGAAGAGGAAGAACCTATGCTTTAATACCATATAGGATTTCAGGAAGCGTCTCACGGCCCACAGGACGTGGCGTACAATGTATTTATATTGCGGTGCTTATCCGGTAATAGCGTACAAGCAGGAAATTACATCTGGGGGTTATTGGACTTGATACACAGGGAATACTAGGGATTACATGGAAAACAGTTAAGGTTTATCTCAACCAAACCATGTACGGTGATAGGATCTAGAAGGTTCTAGTCTATTTCTGTGGCATATCTTAACAGCTGCATCATAGCTTTTTGACATCTTGAATTTGGTTGCATGGTTTTTGCCCTTTATTCTGATATATAGCAGAACGAACCAAACAATATTGAACTGGCTTTGTTCCGTGAGGCTGCTATCTATTTATTGTAGGCCACTTGGATCTTCTTCAGCTTCACAACCACATCGCTCATTGTCATCCTTTGGTCAGGAGAGTCGCTAGTGCAGGCCAAACCCAACTCAAATACCGGCACAAGAAAGCCTTCCGTGCTACTGCTAAAAGACCCTTGTAGTAGCTGATCGTCCACAACACGGAAAAGTTCTGCCGAAACGCCTCAACAACCCACTGCCTCAGGCTTATTTCTCCGACAAAAAACGCATCTGTGGGTCTCTTTCTGGTCAAGATTTCAAAGAGCATGATTCCAAAGCTGAATACATCACTTTTTCGTGAAGCTTTTCCCTGAGCCCCATACTCTGAAATCAAGGCATGCCTGATTAACCTAATTACTCAATGGTTCAATAAGAAGTAGATTGAGCAAGAAAATTGCTAGATAGTAATAGTACCTGGTGCCATGTAGCCAACAGTTCCAGGCATGCTCGCAGTGATCGTAGAGCTATCATCACCTAGTAACAACCTTGCAATGCCAAAGTCTGCCACATGTGCTGTCATGTCCTCATCGAACAATACATTGCTAGGCTTCAAGTCGCAGTGCAAGACCACCTCATAGTGTTCATGGTGCAGATACTCCATTGCCAATGACACATCGAGCATGATGCCTAGTCTCTCACTGAATCCCAATTCGGTTGTACCTTGAGAGTTGTGTAGCAGCATTTCTAAGCTGCCATTGGGCATGTATTGAAGCACCAATGCCCTGAATTCCAAGTTGGAACAGGTATTGAGTATCCTCATTAGATTGCCGTGTCGTGCCATCCGTAGTACACCACACTCTATATCAAAGCTTCTCATCACTTGTTCTAACTGCATGTCTAGAACTTTGATTGCAACAATCAAACCATTGCTTAGCTGGCCCTTGAAAACTTTTCCAAAACATCCAGACCCTAGCAGGTTGCTCTCACTAAAATTATCAGTTGCTCGAACAAGCTCATGGTACGAGACCAAGTGATGGGTGGGCATGTCAACCATACCAGGAGAAGCTGACATCTCTAGCCGCTTCTTAATCCTCTTTCTGAGCATTAAATATATGCAGAAAGCGACAAGTCCAATTGCTATGATGATAGTAGGCAGCCAAATTTTCAGCATGAAGCCATTATTAGTTCTTTTAGAGTTACTTGGGCACATTGGAAATCCTAAACGTGAAGCACCAGAAAAGCCCTGGATTCCCCGTCAAGGATTGTTGGCTAATATTTGAGAAGACACCACCTTCTGGTACTTGACCTTGTAGCTTGTTGAAAGACAGGTTCAAGCTGGTCAGGCTGGTGAAATTGACTAGGTACTTTGGTATTGTACCAGAGAGACTGTTATGTGATAGGTCCAAAGTTTGCAAGCTAGTTAGCTTGTTGAAAATTCTGGAAGTGAATCATCAAATGAATTGTGTGACAGGTTCAAGTAGGCTATCATTTGGAGTTGTCCAATCGAATATCGGATGCTACCAACCAAGAGGTTGGTAGAGAGGTCCATGCTATAAATTTGCTTCAAATAGCCCATATCAACAGGTAATATGCCAGTTAAGAAGTTCCGAGACACATCTAGCTGAATGAGTCTGTCAAGATGAAATAAACTTGATGGGATAATTGATGATAACTGGTTGGCAGACAATATCAGGTATTCTAACTTGGTCAGGTTACCAATCCCCTCTGGTATTGAACCAGACAATTTATTGTTGTAGAGGAACAAACGTTCTATATTCTTGAGCATTGCAATCTGAGGTGGGATGGACCCAAACAACTGATTTCCGTCCAGGTCAAGCCACTTGAGATTCTCCATCATTACGATGGATTTTGGAATCGTGCTATATAAACGATTGTCTGAAATATCTAGCCATTCAAGACATTTTAGGTTTGAAATCGTAGCCGGAAGTTGACCAACTAAATTGTTCTCAGATGCAATGAAAATCTGCAACTGGCTCGACAGGTTCCCCACATAGTTAGGAATGCCACCGGTGAAATTATTTGAAGAGATTAGAATAACCTGGAGCTTTCTAAAATTAGAAAAAGTAGATAAGAAGCTAAGATCCCCCTCTAGGAAGTTCTTAGAAATATCAATATGAGACATAGAGTTGATACTACCAATTGTTTCTGGTACCGATCCAAGGAACATATTATCGTTTAAGAGCAGGAATTCTAATTCAGACAGGTTACCAATAGAAGCAGGAATGGGCCCGACTAGTTGATTGCCTGAGACATCCAACCAAATGAGTTGGTCCAACTGTCCAAACTCTTCGGGAATGGCTCCTGATATGTTACAGCATGTCAGGTCTAGTAAACCTAGCTGAGTGAGGTTGCTAAGTGCAACTGGAATTGGACCAACAAGGTGATTCAAACCCAAGGAAAGGATACTGAGATGAGAAAGCTTTCCCAGCCACGTTGGCACAACACCCTCAAAGAAATTATCACTGAGGGAGATAGTTTGGAGGTAGCGACAAGAGGAGAGCCCCAACGGAATCTCACCGGTGAATTTGTTGATGGCCAGGCTGATCTGTTGCAACGCTGGTAGACTAAAACTTTCGTTGTTAGGGATTGGACCAGTTAAGTTGTAGTTTGATACAAGCCAAATTTCAGTTAATCTAGAATTGTTGAATATGGATGGAGGTACCGGGCCGCTGAAATGATTCACTTGAAGGACAAGGGACTCAAGCATTGGTAAGGAGCCAATACAAGATGGTATATGTCCTGACAGGCTGTTGTTGCCGAATATTAGGTGAGTTATCAGAGGGGTATTATTAAATAGATAGGTGGGTATTGAGCCGCTCAGGTAATTCCTGAAGACACTGAAGTGGCCAAGACTCTGTAGGTTTTGCAGTTCTACCGGGATTGAACCAGATAGATGGTTATAACTTATAATATAGGGCAAGAACACGAAGCCTTGTGAGGTTTCCTGTGGTGGTTGGGATGCTACCTGATAGGCCATTGAATCCGAGATATAGGTATTTAAGACGACGAAGCCGTCCTAAATCATCAGGGATGGAGCCCGTGAGATTTGTATTGTTGAGGTTGAGGACGGAGAGGAAAGAGAGATTACCAAGGTGTGGAGTGATTGGTCCATGGAGGGGGGAGCCCGGCAGTTCCAAAGCGATGATGCGCTGCCGGCGCCGACTGCATGCGACACCAACCCAGTCACAGAAATTCGTGTTGGTGGTCCAGTTGTTGGCAAGGATGCTGAGAGGGTCGGAGAGGTGTGCTTTGAAAGCAAGCAGGGCAACAAGATCGGTGTCGCTGCCATTGCTCTTGCTTGGACCAGAGGAAGAAGACGTGGGTACAGTGGACAGCAAGGTGATGAAGAAGAGAATGGGTATGGATATGGATGGAAATCCAAGTGAGGCCATGTATGTTTGGGACAGAGATGCAAGTGCACGCTTTGGCTTTGGGCTGATATGTTATCGATCCGTTCATCCATCTTAATATGGTGGGAAGGGCCGTTTCTGATAGGCTCCAGCTTCCAAGTGGTGCTTTCGGTGTAATATTTTTGTGGATTAGTGGAGAGATCCCTAACTGAGAGCTTTTGATATAGGAGGCTCCAGCTTTTCCAAGTGGTGCTTTGCTTTCCACATCAACGACCTTGACTTGCGGTCAATCACTTGCTGGTCACTAAACGCACATGCGTACTACTACTACGACAACAGGAAATAATGGAGACAAAAAGCTTCTGTTTGATATGTAGTGACATAAGTATGTACTAGCAAGACCCAATTCAAGACTTATAAACTGAGATGGAGGGAGTAAATAGAAAATAATTGGATTGCTTTCAGTTTCAACTTTCTAAGACATTTCTTTCAGCATTTCGATACAAGCAGCACTGAAAGCATAGACCATATCTTCCTCCTTCCTACTGACGATGATGTGCATTTACCCTATGCTAGGCATGTTTACTGCTGCTAATGCGAAAGGATTGGACCAAATCTCACATGGCGGGATGTCGCAGTCATAGGTGGAATTCATTCTTCCACGACAATTGATGCGCTAGCAGGCACTGGAGCAACTGGCACATGCAACTGCCACCTGCCGATAAAGAATGGGTGTGTAGCCTTTGTCGTCGTCATCGGTGACGGCTAGATAAAAGTTAAAGGAAGATTATCAAATAGCTTCATTCGGTTTTATTACTCAAAATTACTCGTTGCTTAAAAATGATGGAGTGCAGCAAATGCATAAACATATGGTCGGCTGTTGAGGTTCCCCATCTTCCAAACATGTACCACAAGATTCTACCAGATTTGAACAAATATGTTTCGGCAAAAACAAATCTAGTAAAATATGCATTCATAAGAAACTTTGTTTTAGGAATTTGCAGGCGGCATACACCAGCTTTTATTCCTTTTTTATGAAATCCGTGGCAAGAGTTCATATAAGGGAAACCGTTGTTCCCAGCACAAAAGTTTGAGCTTATCAGAAAACATAGAGGAGCAGCAGCCGAAGCAAAATATCATGTATAAGAGTTCCCAGCTGAAGCAAAATATCTTGGACATCGCAGTAGGATGCTACTCTGCTACTCCCTCCGTCCCTTAATATAAGTCCTTTTTGTAGTTCAAATTGAACTGCAAAAACATCTTATATTAAGGGACAGAGGTAGTAGTTATTACATGTTTCTTTCTGCCTGGAAGTACTCGGTAAACACCACAGATTGTTTCATACACGATACAACTATACAACCATTGCTTCGTTTATTTATTTTACAAGCCAAGTGCATCATCTTGTGCATTACATCACACATCAATATTTTCACTCATGTCCTCGGAGGTTTCAGTCAGCTCGGACCACGGAGATAGTAAGTATACTTGGTATGGGCGTGCCCTTCGTCACAGAATAATGGCCTCGAAGGCATCCGCAAGCCATCGCGGCCGCCTTCCAACATCTCTATCGCCTCACTCATCATCGGCCTGTCATTAGACCTCATATGGATGCACCATAATCCAGCAATGCACAAGTTCTTCTCCAGCTCATGCATACCAGTATCATCAACACGAGCGGATATCTCACCCACATGGTCTTGTTCAATTAGCCGATCATACACCCACGCCGGGTAGTACACTTGGCTCGAGTTCGCCACATTCGGGTCGGCGTTCCTTCTTCCTCCAGCCATCTCCAGAAGCAGCATTCAAAAGCTATAAACATTGGACTTGCTTGATATGACACCAAAGCTCCCAGATATCATCTTAGGAGCTATGTACCCAACAGTCCCACGTATGGCATTAGAGCATCTCTAGCAGATCCCTTAAAAACTCGTCGGGTCATGTTTTTCCGGTGGA
This sequence comes from Triticum aestivum, assembly GCF_018294505.1. NCBI lineage: Eukaryota > Viridiplantae > Streptophyta > Magnoliopsida > Poales > Poaceae > Triticum > Triticum aestivum. The sequence goes on from NC_057800.1 coordinate 10,844,550, forward strand.
TTTATAGGACGCGCAATAAAATCGGCCAGAACAGGCCTTGTGAAAACGGTCCGGCCCGTAAAATTTTTACGAGAGCGCCCTGAATCCGCAATATGTACTGACGCGAGGGCATTTTAGGGTTCACGTCCTTTATTTCCCGTATCCCCCTCTGCCGCAATCCCACATCTCTGGCGAAGAATCCCTTTTCCTCCGGCAGCGTTTTGCGGTGCACGTAGCCACCTGAACCTCGCCCCGATGTCGAGTGTGGGTTGCGGGAGGGGTGGCCGAGGGGGGGGGGGGCTCAGTGGCCGCGATGGCTCGCCGCCTCGCAAGCGCCGCAACTACGATGATACAAGAGCTCCTCCCTCCGCCCGCCAGTGGAGGAGTGGTGCAAGGAGCAGGCGCGAAAGCACAGCGCGCGGTCCCGCAGCTTCGGCTGCCGGGCCTGGAGCAACTTCGACAGGCTAGACCGGATCTTCTCGCCCGCGATCCAGTGTCTTCGGGTGGCCGAGCGTGCAGGGTTCGAGGCGAAGGATGCGGCTGCCCTCGGAGACGAAGCTGCCGTGGTCTCCCGGTGGCGGAGCAACTTCTGTCAGCAACATCAGCCACCTCTCCTCGATCTCTTCATGAGTGACCCGGATGGTATTGTTTTCAAACCCTCCCGACTGCATCCCTCCTCAGTGCTTCAACCTGCCATTCCACGACATTAACAGCGGCAGCTGCTCGGGCGTCCAGATGCTCGGGTGCCGCCACAGTCGTGTGCTTCTCTCCGGGCGGGCAGAGCTTATTGTCATTGTGCCCATCACCGGCTACGTCACTTGGGGATGCTCTGTGTTGCTGCTGACCATGACAATGTGTGCACGGAAGCTGTCACTTGAGCCCATTCAAGGTGGTCTTGCTGTCCAAGGCCAGCCACCATAGTGGTGCAAAGCACGCTTTTGCCAGTTTTACTCCTCAAAGACTGGCATATGAGGTGGCCTCATCTCAATACCGACTCCATATCAGTTTCATGATTATCTTAGTCATGGGTCACCTGTTGGTAATTCACTTTATTGGTTCTGCAGAGACTATATTTTTCAGTTTGATTTAGACAGGCACAACCTAGCTTTGATCAGAACGCCTCCCATTATAGATGATGCCCTCCACCACTTTGACGAGCGTTAGATGGGGTCCACTTACAGTGAAGGAGGTGTACGTGGTCATCTATCTCTCAAGGACTTGGGATGCGGTCCACCTACAGTGAAGATAAATACTCTAGTTGCCGAGATATAAAAGGCAACTAATTTTAAATATAGTATATAGTCCAGGATAGATTATACTCTAGGTTCCTTTTGACTTGTGCGTAGCATGTAGGGATAGATTACTTCTATGTGAGGGTCAAGTTGATTAGTCGGATCAGTATAAGTAGTAAAGGATGCTATCATGTAAATGCAGGTTATATTTTTATAATAAACACGATGTGTTTTTAGGGTAAATACCCGTATCGAGTTTTGGGGGAAGCTGTCTAAAAATTCATAAGTTTTGGAGGAAGCTTTAGAAAACCTTTGCGATTTATCTTCGTGAAAATTGTTTTGTGCGTGAGTACCATCGTCGAGATTGGTTTTCTCGTGCTGAGCTGTAAGGTTCAAACCCTCTACTTCATGCAGACGCGTGCGCAGGTGAGAGGTTGCTGGTACTGAAGGTGGAGTGTCGTGAAAAATCGGGCCGCAACAACAGATGGGATCTCGCCAACGGGGTTTTGTCTATATCAGGCAAAGCAAGGTCAATTGTGAGGGTGTTACCGAATGGGTGTTGTGGAAGACCATTGATTTGCATAACATTCATGTGATCCCTCCTGGGATGAAAGAAGGGAGGCAAGGGTTGATATTTAGATTGAGGTATGCTGAGGGTACTGATGATATATTTCTACATGTGGGGTTGAGTGTCTATATGGTTCGACTTAAGTCGATGCACTCTAAGAAACATTGTGAAGCCCGTTGTGTTGATGGCTATTATTCTTTCAAGAGTTTCTATATGTCAGGTGATTGTTCCCCATTAGTCCTCATACCATAGGAATAACCTAATCTTGTTATATTTTATACATAGGTGCTTGAGTACCTTTGCTAGATAGATGAACTTATAGCGGTCCTGTTTAGTACTCCCTCCGTCCGGAAATACTTGTCTTAGGAATGGTTGTATCTAGACTTATTTTAGTTATAGATACATCCATTTTCAACCATTTCTAAGACAAGTATTTCCGGACGGAGGGAGTATATGTTATCATGTAAGATAGCCGTACTTTGTGTAATTGTGTTATCCTTCAATATTGTTGCCTTCATCCTTGAGTACCTTTTCTTGACAGATGAACTTATAGCCGTACTGTTTAGCATATGTTATCATTTAAGATAGCCGTACTTTTTGTTATCATTCAATATAGTTGTCTTCATCCTTGGGAGAAAAAAAACAAATATCAAATGAAATGACCAATAGTATAAATTCTAATGTCAAATGGTTAACTCATTTGGCATGTTTGGAACCTTAACTACCTATATTCTTCTATGGAGTACTTTTAATCCTGCTATTTTTCTTAACTCTGTAAAAGACCTTCCGTTGAAACAATACATTCCGGGGTAATAGTTTTCTTTGTCACTTGTTCAAGACTGTCCTAGTTTTCATAACTAGTACATTTTTAACACACCCCTTTTCCCGAATCAGGCTCCTTCAACACCCAAGTTAAGTTTTATTGGTAGTGTTTATGAGTTTTGGCATGTTTTATTTTGTCTTCTTCATATGACAAGGGATGAGTTAAATTCTAGATCCTGTCTTGATTTCCTATGAGCTAAATTATTCATTATGAGGTAGCTATGTAAGTATGTATACATTATACTGCTTTAAAAATATTCCTTACAAAAAGCAGCATATGTAGTTTTGTTTATCTATTGCCAATAGTCATCTATAAATCATAAATACACAAGTGAGTTGTTTTTCCTACATTTGTTAATTCATCTATGTAACAGACTAACTGTTTTCATCACATGCTTATGCTCCTAGGCGCAGCCTTTGCTCGTGGATGGGATGGAGCTGAAACGTGATGACTGTCTGCTTTGGTGTGCTAATGTGCCGAAGCGGTTCAAAGAGTAAGACCTTGTGCATATAGTTTGCGAGATTTGAGCTGTTTGATTTTATCTTTGGAAATTATCTGGCAGCAATGTGAGTAGTATGCACCCTGAAACTACTAACCATCTGGCTATTGGGATTCACACATGCTAATAACACAGAGAAACAAGTAAAATGGGAGTGATGCCAAGTAAATAAGGAATCCTTTTAGCTGTATCAATGTATATAAGCTGAAATCATTTATCAGTAGTCACGTTATTACAAACATCAGTCATGTAATTCAACTCTGCCACCCAAAAATATTGTGTGAAAAAGGATGAGGGATATTTGTTGTCATCAGTATAAATTTGCTTCATGCTATAAATTTGCTTCAACCTGTAATGTGCCAGTCAAGAGGTTTTGAGACAGATCTAGCTTGAGGAGATTGTCAAGATGAAATAGACTTGATGGAATAATTGATGATAACTGGTTGGCAGACAGTATCAGGTATTCTAACTTGGTCAGGTTACCAATCCCCTCTGGTATTGAACCAGACAATTTATTGTTGGAAAGGAACAAATGTCCTATATTCTTGAGCATTGCAATCTGAGGTGGGATGGACCCAAACAAGTGATTTCCGTCCAGGTCAAGAACCTGGAATCGTGCATTACACCAAAAATCGCCCAAACAAGCATTACGATGGATTCTGGAATCGTGCTATCCAACTGATTCTTTGAAAAATCTAGCCATTCAAGACCTGTTAGGTTTGAAATCATAGCCGGAAGTTCACCAACAAAATTGTTCCCAGATGCATCGAAAAACTGCAGCTGGCTCGACAGGTTCCCCACATAGTTAGGGATGCCACCAGTGAAACTATTTGAAGATATGTGAATAAACTGGAGCTTTCTAAAATTAGAAAAACTGGATAAGAAGCTAAGACTCCCCTCTAGGCGGTTCACTGAAATGTCAATATGAAGCATAGAGTTGATACTACCAATTGTTCCTGGTACCGATCCATGGAACATATTGTTGTTTAAGAGAAGGAATGCTAATTCAAACAGGTTACCTAGAGAAGCAGGAATGGGCCCAGCTAGTTGATTTTCTGAGAGATCCAACATAGTGAGTTGGTCCAGTTATCCAAATTCTTCCGGAATGGCTCCTGACAGCTTACAGGCTTGTAGGGCTAGTGTATCTAGCTGAGTGAGGTTGCTAAGTGCAACAGGAATTGGACCAACAAGGTGATTCCCACCCAATGAAAGGAAACTGAGATGAGAAAGCTTGCCCAGCCATGTTGGCACAACACCATCAAAGAAATTTTGACCGAAGGAGATAGTTTGGAGGTAGCGGCAAGAGGAGAGCCCCAATGGAATCTCACCGGTGAATCTGTTGTTGCCCAAGCTGATCTTTCACAACGCTGGTAGACTAAAACTTTCGTTGTTAGGGATTGGACCAGTTAAGTTGTAGTTCAATTCAAGCCAGACATCAGTTAATCTAGAATTGTTGAATATGGATGGAGGTATTGGGCCGCTGAAATGATTCACTTGAAGGACAAGCAACTCAAGCATTGGTAAGGAGCCAATACAAGATGGTATATGTCCTGACAGGCTGTTGTTGCCTATGTTCAGGTGAGTTATCAGAGGGGTATTATTAAATAGATAGGTGGGTATTGAGCCGCTTAGGTAATTCCTGAAGACACTGAAGTAGCCAAGACTCTGCAGGTTCTGCAGTTCTACTGGTATTGAACCAGATAGATGATTATGAGATAGGGAAAGAGCATGAAGCCTTGTGAGGTTTCCTATGGTGGTTGGGATGCTACCTAATAGGCCATTGAATCCGAGATATAGGTATTTAAGACGACGAAGCTGTCCTAAATCATCGGGGATGGAGCCTGTGAGACTTGTATTGGTGAGGTTGAGAACAGAGAGGAAAGAGAGATTACCAAGGTGAGGAGTGATTGGTCCATGGAGGAGGGAGCCCGGCAGTCTCAGAGTGGTGACGCGCTGCCGGCGCCGACTGCATGCGACACCAAACTAGTGGCAGAAATTCGTGCCGGTGGTCCAGTTTCTGGCAAGGATGCCGAGAGGGTCGGAGAGCTGCCCTTTGAAAGCCAGAAGGGCAGCAAGATCAGTGTCGCTATCATTGCTCTTGCTTGGACCGGGAGAAGAAGATGTGAGGACAGTGGACAGGGTGATCAAGAAGAGAATGGGTATGGATACGGATGGAAATCCAAATGAGGCCATGTATGTTTGGGACAGAGATGCAAGTGCATGCTTTGGCTTTGGGCTGATTTCTTATCGATCCATTCATCCATCTTAATATGGTGGGAAGGGTCGTTGTGATAGGCACCAGCTTGCAAGTGGTGCTTTCGGCATCAAAGACCTTGACTACTGTGTAGAGTAATATATTTGTGGATTAGTGGAGAGATCGCAAACGGTGCCCCGTGAGAGCTTTTGATATAGGAGGCTCCAGTTATTCCAAGTGGTGCTGTGCTTTCCACATCAACGACCTTGACTTGTGGCCAGTCTATCCTCGTCAGTAAACGTGCATGCGCACTACTGCTACGACAACAGGAAATAATGGAGACAACAAGCTTATGTTTGGTTGTTACATAGTACAGCATGTATTAGTAAGACCCAATTCAAAAATTTCTAGTATATTAGATTAGAAAATATGAACCAACAGACTGTAGAATGTAGGTTCTAAATCTACGTGCCGATTATCCATGCTTACGTGTCTTTGTCCATTTGCAACTAATCATGTGTGTTGCTTTCTCCCCATCAAAATAATAAACAGAGAATATTGGGTTGCTTTCAGTTTCAACTTTCCTCTGACATTTCTTTCAGCATTTCGATGCGAGCAGCACTGAAACCATAGACCATATCTTCCTCCTTCCTACTGATGATGATATGCATTTACCCTATGCTAGGCATGTTTACTGCTGCTAATGCGAAGGGATTGGACCAAATCTCACATGGCGTGATGTCGCAGTCATAGGTGGAATTCATTCTTCCACGACAATTGATGCGCTAGCAGGCATTGGAGCAACTGGCACATACAATCTGTGGTGTTTACCGAGTACTTCAAGGCAGAAAGAAACTACAAAAATGGACCTATGTACATAGGTGCTTGAGTACCTTTCCTAGACAGATGAACTTATAGCTGTACTGTTTAGCATATGTTATCATTTAAGATAGCCGTACTTTGTGCGAAAATCCATCTCTGCACCCGAGCTCATCTACACCCGCGCTGACGAAAAAATCAAAACAAATACTAAAAAAATTCAAAAAATTCCAACATTTGTTTGTGCGGTAGAAAATTTGATGCGTGAGGTCCAATCCAATTTTTAAATCGTTTGGACATCTGAGCAGCTCTCGGCAAAAAAGACAAATTGAGGGTCTGTAAAAAAATTTACTGTTCATGTACTGTTTTGGCCCGATTTTTCTTTTTTGCTGAGAGCTGCTCAGACGTCCAAATGGTTTGAAATTTTGAGCGGGCCTCAAGCATCAAATTTTATACCGCACAAAGTTTTTTTGGATTTTTTAAAGTTTTTTACGAATTTTTTCTAACCAGGTGCAGATGAGCCTGGGCACCGAAACGCCGCACTCTACTTTATGTTATCATTCAATATAGTTGTCTTCATCCTTGGGAGAAAACAAACCAAATATCAAATGAAATGACTAATAATGTAAATTCTAATGTCAAATGGTTAACTCATTCGGCATGTTTAGAAACTCAACTAACTATATTCTTCTATCGAGTACTTTTAATCCTGCTATTTTTCTTAACTCTGTAAAGGACCCTTCATTGAAACCATACATTTCAGAATAATAGTTTTGTTTGTCACCTGTTCAAGACTGTCCTAGTTCTTATAACTAGTACAGTAACACACCCCTTTTCCTGTGTTTGTTATCTCTATTCAGGCTCCTTCAACACCCAACATAACTTTTGTTGGTAGTGTTTATGAGTTTTGGTTCTATGGTTTATTACCTTGGGCATGTTTTTATTTGTTCTCTCCTTGATTTGAGGAGCGATGGGTTTACATCATAGAAATGCTAGAAAATATATTTTTATGAGCAAAAATCTTCATTATCGAGGTAGCTACATGTACTTTTTTAAGGAATATCATTTGCATTTTACAACGGACGTTGTTTTGTTTACTATTGGTAGTATGTAAACAAATTGAGTTATTTTGCTAAGTTATATTGTATTCTCTTTTTGTATAAAAGTTCTGTTACAAATCATCTATGAATATAGATTTATTCTGGTCAAGGCATCTCATATATGTAATCTAGTAATTGTTTCATTCTCTTATCCATTTGCCTTCCCATCGGAACCGTTGTTAATTGTCTAAATTCTTATGCGTCTAGGTACAACCATTAAGGGTGGATCTAATGGGAAAAATTCTCCATGATATATAAGTTGATTTTCTGGTTGCTAAAGTGCTAAAATAGTAGAAACTAGGGTTCTACCGGGTCTAGGCCGGAGGTTGTAGGGGAAGGAGAGAGCTGGTCGTGGACGAACTCGCAGCCGCCGCCGGCTGGGCGCCGTCGTGCGCGAGGAGGCGGCGGCTGAGAGGGAGATGGCGCAGGGAAGGAGGCGGCTAGGATTAGGTCTCCCGGCTCCCTTAGGGAAGCCGAGCAAATATCATTGCTTCTTTCTTAATTCCAAAACGGATCCTTACACGAGTTTATATAATCCTCCTACTAAGATAATTGGGCTAAGCCCCTAATAACGACAAGATAGACTGGGCCACAACTAACTGGGTTAAGCCCCTGATATGCCGGTCATAACATGAAATAATTCAACGGGTAAGAATATTTTCCGAATATAGCTTGTGAGAGACTTGGAGTGCTTGGCATGCATGCCTAGAGTTCCGTTCTATTTAGATGTTTCATAATTTAAAATCTGAAAGCAATAGATTGGTCCCCTTCTTTTTGTTTCCACCCGGCCCAGTCGGCCACCCACCCGAGCCGACCCAACTTCCCCTCCCTCCTCATCCTCCTGTTCACAGGAGGCGTGCTGGCTGCCCGAGCATCGTCCATGGCCGGGGATCGCCACGCGCCGGCCATCCGAGCCTCCCGACGAGGATAAGGTCGTCCCCGACGCCTAGGGTTTCGCCCGTGTCCACTCCCCCTCGTAGTTCTTCCCCTCTCGTCCCAGATCCTCCTCTGCGATCTCACCGAACGCCACCGTCGCCATGGCCGCGCCGTAGCCGTGGCCATCGTCATCCCCGCGCCTCGCCGGCAAGCGCACGGGCTCCGCCGAGATCCGCTACTCCCTCTCCGGCCTCAAGCTCAAGCTCTACGCCACCGCAGCCTTGGGATCGAGCCGTCTTCATCCACGGCCGCCGGCGCTCCTCCGGCGAATGTCGCCGTTCTGCTGCTCCTAAGCTACCACCAGGCCACCGTGTGCCTCCCCGGTGAGCTCCACCTCGTTTCCCCTCCGTTTTCCCCCTTGATCTGCTGCTAGTGCTGCTAGCTCCGCCATGGCCGAAGCTCACTGCCGCCGCTAGCTTCGTCATCGCGCGCAACGCTGCTTCAGCTCGCCCTCGAGCATGGCCTCGTGTTCCTGGAGTTCCTAGGAGTCCAACGCGGTTGCCCACGCGCCTCCCCTTGCTCCGCAGCATCGCCCCTACCTTGTCCGATTTCGACCGCCGCCCTCATCGCTCGTCGCCACCGCAGGAGGGCGCAGCTCGCACCGCTCGTTCGGACGAGCCCAACAACGCCTGGAGCCGACGCCCGTAGCTCCACCTTGTTGAGCGCCCGAAGACCACCGCCGCCCGTGCTCCATGCCGACGCTGTCTCCGGCCGCCCCGGGGCCGGCCACCACTGCGGTTAGCGGCGGCTCGCCGCTCCCGTTCGAACGGCGTCGACCGCGTCCGTTTTGGCCCCCTGTAAACGAAATCCGGCCTCCCAAGTGCCTCCGCCGCCTCTCTGTGTCGCCGACGGCTGAATGCCGGCCGCGCCAACATGGCCGACCGGGGGCCACCCCCAGGGCCACTGCCCGGTGGGTCCCAGGGCCCCAGCTGACCTGTTAACCCCGGTCAACTGTGCTGACTGGGCACACAGTGTCTCTGACACGCGGGCCCCATCGCTTATTTTGTTAAATAAACATTTTTCTAAATAAGAATGATTAATTAAAACGTTAGTTAAATTAGTTAGTTAATTAGTACTAACTAGTCACTGATTGCTGGGGCCCACGCCCCCTCACTAACCATGTTAGTTTAGTTAAGCCTCTGTTAGACAGAGAGGCTGACAGGTGGGTCCCACCTGTCAGTTTGACTGGTCAGCAGAGCTGACGTAGTGCTGACGTCATTGCTGACGCAATAAACCTTTTATGCTTTTAAGATAATTCAGAAATTGGTTTAAACTTCGAAAATCCATAACTTTTAAACCGTAACTCGGATGAAAATGTTTTCTATATGAAAGTTGCTCAGAAAAATCCAACGAATCCGAATATGCGGTCCGTTCATCTATCACATGCCGCTAGCATGCTGAACATGGGACATTTCCCCCTTCGGTCATTTGTCTAACACAGGTCCGGAACCGGGAAATCATCCCCGGTTGATTTTTTCCCCTTCTCCTTTATCGTGTAGCCTTACGTTAGGTCACACCCGGCACATCTTATTGCCATGTTATGCTTTGTGATGCTATGCTTGCTTTATATTTACTGTTCCCCCCCCTCTTCTCTCCGGTAGATCGCGAGACCGATGCCGCCCCTGTGATCGACTACGTCGACAACGACTCCTCCTTGCCAGAGCAGCCAGGCAAGCCCCCCCCCCTTTGATCATCCCGATATCGCCCATTCCATTCTCTCTATTAAGCCTAGGTCGGGTTGCGGCGTATTGTTTGGCCAAGGCCGGGCATGACCCAGGAAAGTGTGTCCGGCCGGAGTTAATCAAGCGTGGTGGGTAAGTTGGTGCACCCCTGCAGGGAAGAAACCATCTATCGATAGCCTGTCCTACGGTAACGGACACTTGGAGTTGTACCCCGATCGATACAACTAGAACTGGATACTTGTGATGAGAACTGGATGGTGATGAGGATTGGATTGTGATGATAACTGGATAGTATGGCTCTGGGATTACTTTCTCGCAGGGAGTCGAGAAAGGATCTCTGGCCGAGGTTGATAACTTTACTACTACTTTACCTTATGCTACTCTACTCCTTCCTGTTGCTGCAAGATGGTGATTTTCAGAAGATGCTAGTCTTCGATAGGACTAGGCCTTCTCTCTATTCTGGCATCTCTGCAGCCCAGTTCACCTATACAGCCTTTCTTTGATAATGTTGCATATGTAGTGTAGATCCTTGCTTGCGAGTACTTTGGATGAGTACTCACGGTTGCTTTGCTTCCCCTTTTCCCTCTTTCTTCTTCTTTCCGGTTGATGCAACCAGATGTCGGAGCCCAGGAGCCAGATGCCACCGCCGATGCTTACTACTACGTGGAGGCCGCCGATGACCAGGAGTAGTTAGGAGGCTCCCAAGCAGGAGGCCTTGCCTTTTCGATCGTTGTTGCTTTTGTGTTAGCCTTCTTAAGGCAAACTTGTCTAACTCATGTCTGTACTCAGATATTGTTGCTTCCGCTGACTCTTGCGTATTCGAGCTTATGTATTCAAGCCCTCGAGGCCCCTGGCTTGTAATATAAAGCTTGTATTATTTTAATTTCTGTCTAGAGTTGTGTTGTGATATCTTCCCGTGCACTACTAGGGAAAAGGCTAGCAGCAGCGCGGGTTTTAGGTGTATCAGTAGCGCGCAGACCGGCGCTACTAATAAGGCGCTACAACTAACACGTAGCAGTAGCACGTGCTCACCAGCGCTACTGCTACACAAGTGTAGCAGCAGCGCGCTTAATGGAAGCTTGCTACTGCTAATAGCTATAGCGCGATTCTCCCGTGCGCGCTACTGCTACTACCGCGCTGCTGCTAACTTTTCTCCACTCGCCACTGCTAATTTTAGTAGTTTTTTGTTTTTTTTCAGCATATTTGTTTTGTATTTGAATAGGCTTTATAGAAGAATCTTTAGCACATACAAATGTCATCATGATACACATACAAATGCCTGCGAGACCACAGATGTAATCATAGCATATACATACAAATATTCTCATCATAATCATCATCCAACACAAAGTGGTCTCTCGTCATCATCTCGAAAATAGCGATACAAGTCTCGATTACTTGAAAATACACCGTCATCCATCTAAACAATGATATACGCGAGAAGAGCTATCACTTTGAGTACATGAGTTCGTATCCCTCTCTCGCATTAGCGTGAACCTAAACTAACTACTGCCTGTCGCTCGGAAACCGGAAACCGGTACACCTGGGCCTGACACTCCGGCCACTTGTCGTATATATACTCCTGGCGAAGCACTTCTTCGCCATCTATGATCTATGCACTTGCATCGTCACATGAGTCGATGATATGCAACATATATAGTTGAGCAACAGAAAGAGACAGACTTGGCAAAAATAGAAACAACATATCATAAGCATAAATAACAAAGTTCATCGTACCCCAAAATGCCCTAACTAGAGTGATTTTCACTAGTCGAGGAGGAGGATGGTTTAATTACATCACAAATAAAGTTTCACCATGCATAACTCAAATTTTTGTCATATAGGAAGTAGGGACTAAACGGACACATTGTCATATATCGACAATCACTCCAACATGTCGTTCCATCCATCCAAGTCAGGGAGATAGTCCCCGAGCCTAGTGAAAGGCTTCAGGTCGAGACGCTGAGAGGCTATCCATGTTCGGACGTCTTCCCGCGACATTTGTCCTTCTCCGTAGAACATCCCTGTTTTTCCAACGACCTCCTTCATGATGATTTGGGCAAGTTCGCGCTGGATGTTATAGAACTCAGCTCGAAGTCGATGATCCTCGATATCTCCTATGTCCTTTGCCCATTGCAGAATATGGGCATCGCCGGAAGAAGGTGCCATGCGAAGGTTCTGGTGATCCCGTCTGTACTCCAGCATGTGGTGTAGGACATAGAATCCATCATTAAGAGAATCGTCCGGTTGCTGGATGCAGCAGAAGTTGGTCTTATGGCCGAAGGCGACCCTGCCGCCCCTCATCTTCTTGTCCCTGACCTCTCCACCCAATGATTGGTAGTGATACATAGCACTGTCAAGAACATCCTTGATGTGGGTGTAATCCTTTTTGTGAATGTTCTTCGACGTGTCCAAGTAAAGAGCATGGGAGAATCGGGGGTAGAGGATGATGAGGACGGCGCGCCCGCCGCTGCGCAAAATAAGTCCTCAAATTAATTAGCCTCCACCGTGCAAATGAATGATTGAAATCGAAGGAAGCATAGCAGCGTGGATGACTTACACGGGATGATAAGGCACGAGAATCGCCCCCTTGTCCTTATTGGTGAGCATGAAACTGACGATGTAATCCCTCGCGTATTCACGGTGATTTGTGCAGATTCCCAAGAAGCCCTCGTGCATGTAGTACGGGTCAGCAACACAGATATGAGATATCTGCTCAACCCCGATGATGTAGTTCATATGCAAGGCATAAAGGCGGACAAACGTAAAATCCAGCTTCTTCACGTGAAACATGTCGAATATGTAATCGAATCGGAGGAAGAACTTATCCGCGGGGAAGCTGTCGACGTATGACATTTGCCGCGGAACGTTAACCACGTAGAGTGGGTATCCTGGATCTTTCGAGGCGATGAGGTCTTTCTCTACCCGCAGCACATCGTCATGAAGTCTCTTTAGATCGCCGAATCTGGCCCGTAGCGCTGTTGCAGGTAGGATTGGTTGACCGGGGATATGCCATTTATCCGCATCAGGGATATCTATACGGTCCTGAAGCCGAGGCTGCTGAGGCGGCTGGATCATAGAAACAGCTTTTTTGCCTTTCCTCGCTCTCTTCCTAAACTTCTTTACTACCGAAAGGTCGTCCATAATATGTTGAGACGGCAATTCAGGCACCGACTCATGACGCTCAAACCCCGAGGAGGCGCCAGTATAGACATACTGTTCAGCAGGGCCATCGTCGTCCTCATCCTCATCCATGGCGACGTCATCAGTGACTAATGGAGCCTCCTCCTTACGCCGACCGCTATCACCCAACCCGACACCCGACGCTAATTGGGTAGGTGGGGTATTGATTTTCATACCTTGTTGAGGCTGCGTGCTCGTGGGTGTGCTCCCGGCCGCCTCCAGACGAAGAAGACTCTTTGGCCACAACAGGACCCACCCAGCATTGCAACAATCACCAAGCCGCCACGGTGTCTCGTCGTCATCCCCCAGTAGTACTGGAGGAGGCAAATTCTCATGGCCCGGTTTGACACTGGCCACGGAAACATTGAAGACGTTCGGGGGGATCGGCCGGCTGTGGAACAATGGTTCCTTCGGCTCCATTATCGTCGCCTTCCCCACGTCCACCTTCTGGTCGCCGATGGTGTACAATATGGTGCACGGGGTTTCGTCGGCCTGCAAAGAAAAGTCTGCGACGTGAGACATCCGAAAGGCAACGAAAAAGGGAGATTATACATTTATATTGAAGGGGGCCGGTGTGACAGATACCGTGAGGGCGTCGAGCTCAGCCAAAGACGAAGCACCGCCTAGCACGTCCGGTGCGGGAGCCGATGCGGGAGCAGGTGCAGCTGCAGGTGCTGGTGCAACGCTAGTTGAGCTGCTCCCCGCCAAGAAGTCAGCAAGGGGAAAGTCCGCTGCATCTTTTTCTGGATTTTGCCTGCTCCAATTGAAAACGGCTGGAACCAAGGTAGTAGAAATATCTACAGCCACCTGTTTTGCGGCAGCTACCGCTGTTACGACTGTCTCAGTTGATCTTTTCTCAACCGCAATCTCAACCCTCTTGTCGATGTTTTCTTCATTTAACCTCCGTCTTTCCTTTCTCTCCTCCGTGGTCTCACGGTAGTACTTCTTCCATGTGGCGCCGTCTCCGACACCGTGCACGCGTCCATACGACGGTCGCGTATCCACCGGTTGTCGTTTAAATATGTTCAACGCCCGGTTGAATGGAGTGTCCCACTTGGGCCTCGCCAATGCCTCGGACGGCGAGTCACTTTTGGCTGCAATCCTGTGCTGCTCTCTGTGCAAAAGGCACAACGATCGTTTACAAATATGACTAACATGTGCATTCGAATTGATCAGAAACTAAAATTACCAGTAGTCTCATGAACTCCTTAATGACCAGTGTTGTCTCGTAAACCTTGTTCACTGGGTCCCAATGGTGCCGGGCCCTGAGGACGTCATGCTCCTGTGGGACGGTGAACTCCGCCAAGGGGTCTGGGATGCCCAGACTCGCGGCTTCCGCGTCCTCCTTGGCCCATTTGGACCTCTTTCCGCCGTAACCACGACTTCCGAGGTGGTGGCTCCCAAAGTTCCTCTCTTGAAGCCCCTTCATGTACTTAGACTTTTTTTTGGCATCTTCGGCCTCGCAAGCCTCCTTGAATATTTGAAACTGCTCTTCTATGATTGTCGGATTATCCTTTACAATCTCGGAGTAGGGTTCCTTCTTATCGATGATCCTTGCTTTCACTCGATTTTTCCAGGCGGCCAACGCGTCGCTAAACTTGGTCATGGCGTGTTTGTTTATCTTCTTCATTTTCGGGTCCTCATCTGGATCTTTATAATCCTTCTCATTCCGGCCCGGGAACAAGAATATCTGGTGAAACTTCTTTAGGAGGGAGCTCCTCATATTTTCTATCTTCTGTAGTTTCTCATCGTTGATGGTGGCGGTTGTCCGTACGATGCAGCCTATTTGATTGCCGTAGCATCGACGCGCTTCCTCGGGCGCCATTGGCTCAAATTTGCCGTCGTCCACCTCCGTGACCACCAATCTAGTAGTCTTGAGTTTGTTAGGAACCCGTTGCCTCTTTGCTTTCGATTCTACACCGGCTCCGCTCCCCGAGGCAACGCCGGTCTCAGTCTCGGCGCCGGTCTCGATGCCGGTCTCAGTCTGAGCGCCGGTCTTAGTCTCAGCACCGGTCTGCGTGTCGGTCTCAGTCCCCGATGCCACCGGTGGGCCCAACAATAACATCGGTTGATCGTCGGTAAGGCTAAAAAATTCGTCTGCCGCCCGGTAGGCGTCGTAGCAATCACCAGAACCCTGCCCTTCATCGTTGCTAGCCATGTTTCCTATGATTAAATCTAGTCAGTTAATTCTAGACCTAATAAAATGAATAATGACATAAAAAAGGCCTATTGTTTTGCAGGAATGTTGACTCCTTCCTGGTGTGGCAAATCTCGGGCACTCGATATGTCCTAGTTTGTAGCACAAGTCATGCCGAAATTCACGGAAAATTTCGGCATGACCTTTGCTAAAACGTGGACAAATCGAGAACCTGAAATTTGCCGGAACAGAAATGAATCAACATTCCGGCAAAACATAGGCCACTCAGCATCATTCCAGCACAAGTCATATATAGTTTGACCAAGTTTTTGAAAAGAAAAAACAATTCTGTTTTTTGTTTATAGCTATGCCATAGCTACTGTTTTTTATTTATAGCTAAATACTTATGTTTTTTGTCTAAAGCTAAAAGTATTTAGCTAAAAATATTCAGGTCCATAGTCCAAATAATTCAAATTTCATTTGAATGAAATTTGGAACAAATTCAGGTCCTAAAAAAATTGCTAATCATTTTTCCTAAATGCTATAAAATGCCTACTGCCCTAAAAAAATCTAGGGTTCATATGAACACCTAGTGTTCATATGAACATCAACACAGTATCAACATATATATGAAATTGCCCTAGCAGAGAGAGAGAGGAGGGTAGGGGACAGTAGAGGCAGAGCCTTACGGTCGGCGGCAAGGGTAGGCTCTGGCTCGGGCGGCGGCGGTGAGCTAGAGGGAGGCGACGGTGAGGTCGACGATGGCCTCGGGCGGCGGCTGTGAGGTCGAGGGCGGCCTCGGGCGGCGGCGGTGTGGTCGAAGGCGGCCTCGGGCGGTGGCATGTGGTCGAAGGCAGCAGGGCGACGACGGCGATGGAGCAGTTGGGGGACAGGGGGCCGGGAGTAGAGAGAGGGGGAAAGGACTTAGCGAAATTTTGAGCCCGGGCTGCCGGGATTTGAGTCAAACTAGCAGTAGTACGTTTTTCCGGAACGCGCTATAGCTAAGATAGCTACAGCGCGTTTCGAAAAAACGCGCTACTACTATTCCATTCTGTTTTTACTGGTTTTTCACTTTATTTTATTTCCGTTAGCAGCAGCGCCTTATACGTAAGCGCGCTACAGCTAAGGATATTAGCAGTAGCGCTGGCCTGTATACGCGCTACTGCTATGTTGGGCTAGCCATGTGCGCCCAGTTCAAACATAGCAGCAGCGCTGCGCGCTGCTACTAAGTAGTAGTAGCGCTTGATTTTGTACAACGCTACTGGTAAGATTTTGTGTATAGGCTTTTCCCTAGTAGTGGTGAGTCCTTGATCTTGATCGTACACATTTGCGTGTATGATTAGTGTACGATTGAATCGAGGGCGTCACAAGATGGTATCAGAGCCGACTGCCTGTAGGTAGCCCCCTTTCCAACTCCTTGGCCGAAGTTGAGTCTAGTCGTCCAAAACTGTTTTACTAACTTGGCTGTGTGGCTTACGGGCCCACGTCACCATTGGGTGGTATTAGGATCTTTTATTCCTCCCCTTTACTCTGGGACTCTGATCTCTCGTCTATTCGGGTTAAATATTTTACTAACTCTACCCCTAGGTTCTCGAAACCGCTTTCTCCCAGAGAGCCCCCCCCCCTCATTTCAGAAGATGGCGAGTCATCATCTGAAGACTCCGAAGATACTCCTCGAAGTTCCCGAGACCATTGAGCCCCCTATTTTTTTGCAGTTCCCTATCACTGATAAATCCCCGTGGATAACTTCACATCCTTGACGTTTGTATCTTTATTCCCAGTCGCCCTTGTTTTCACAAGATACCCCAGAATAACTTCCGTTGTTCCGAGAATCCTTTGAGCTTACTGCCTTGCAGTTCTTTACTACATGAATACGGGTACGAATAATTCCTCACAATTATCGGGGATTCGTTCATCCCCAATTGTTTAGGTATTTCACAAAAGTCTTCGAAATACCATTCGATCTTCCGAAAATCCTCAGCAGCCTATTCTTGTTGAAATTCTTGTTTGCTTGCATTATGGTTAATTCCATATATCTAGTAATTTTCGTTGACATCCTCTGTCACTATAGTTTCGAGTCCCTTGATCCAATATGTCGTGAATGCTCGTAATCCTCAATCAGATCCCAGCATTCATCCTTCCGTCTCAGACATCACTCTAAATATGAGCTCGTTCTTGTCAAATCAAACCTTGATTGATTGTCGATCTGTATCGATTCAACTCAATTATCTTTTGGTCAGAGCCTCTGCTTCAGATCTTCTGATTTGAAAACCGCAATTCCTTTGTATTCAAGCTTTGATGTTATCCAGTTATATCTATAACCCGATGCCTTCGCATTCTTTCTTCTTCTGGGTGAGTATCGATACTCACATCAGATCTTTTATGGACCGCCATATCCTTGGTTGGATTATTATCCGACAATGTCCTTCATATTCATTAAACGTGTGAGTTTTGCCTTGACATATAATGCCTTTGGTAAATTCTATCATTTGCTTTTGTCAACCATGCTCTGCTTTCGAGCTGGTATATTTTAATCCTGAAGTTAGTGGTATATGTTCCTAAGATACCCCTATGGGTTGAACTTATGCCTTCCATAATCCATATGAACCCGAGAGTTCTCACAAGTCTTTCTCTTCTGGTACTTCGCCAGATAAATCTTCTGCCCTACAATTTCTTCGAAAACGAGGAGTGAATGAAAGGTTATGCATTGAAGAAGTGGGAGTCGACCTTGAACTCTGTGTTCATGCCCATGGACCCGATGTGGAACTTATCATGGAAGCTTCTTGCAATAATAACTATTTCCTTGATATAATATCATCTGCTATCGGTGAATTGATCCTTCGCAACCGTGGTTCCGACCATGATTGTTCTTCTTTGGTCCCATTTCTTGGACAAGTTAAATCACTTGTCTTCTACAGGTCAATACGCCTGCCCAACCTCTATTGTGATCTACCTTCGATTATTACCCCTGGTATTTCGAGGATATCATGCCATTGCACTACATCTGATGAACTTTTGATGGAGTACTACCTTACCCCTGTCTTTGTCACTTCATGGGTTCTGGGTTGTTTGTCAACTGAGAACACCGATAAGTGAATCGATTCTGCACTCCGATTCAATAACTCTAAGTAATTTTTGTTGCTTACGAGTTTAATAATCCTTAAAGTCATTCCTAGCCTGATCAGCTATATTTTTATCGTGCCAACTTTTAACTGTGCTACCTGGTCCTTATGCCCGGAGTAACTTCTAACGACGAGCAAAGCTTACGTCGATCTTCTTCATCATATCATTTCACCTCGAACAACAAGCTTGATTTCGAGTTTGTGTTGTACCCGTGGTTCCAATAACCTTTCGCTTTATCATTCCTTTGACTTGATGTCGCCACCGATTAATTACATCTTCATGAAAACTCTCGACAAATGTGTCGTGTTCATCATCAACATTCTGAGCTCTTTCAGGATAACAGTCGGATTCTTGTTGAGAAATACAACCCTTGACCTTCGATGATTTGGGTTATCATCGGCAACATTCTTGCCTTCCACCCAACAAAAACTTGTTCATATAAAATTTTAGAAACACATCTTTTTGACATGTTGATGGATTGCTGCTTAACCCATCGGCCACATCCTCATCATTTACGTGAGATGTTCTAGAAATTCCTGATGGATCCTTTGTGATTCCCAAGGTCCGATCGTTACCTGATGACCATGTCAATGCTATCCCGAAGCATGGCTGTAGTACTCCGAACATCATTAAGAACATTGGAGGCGCAATGCTAAATGTTTCTTGATCACCTATCCAAACACTGTTGTATGGGTAACGTCATAAATTTCCTCACCCCCTTTACCAAAGTGGTTATCTACTTGGTGTCATATCATGTATATCCTACTCCGCTTCCCCTTGGGAAGGATATACTCCTAATACTTATGTTTAAACACATTTTTCCTTCCCATTGGAGTGTGTAATCGGATAATCACATTTTTCCTTTCCGTTGGTTTGTTTAACCTTCTATGGTCTATGTGATATAAACAGAAATAATTGCCCGCTTATAAAACGCCCCGATGTACAACCTTGTGAGTGAGACCCTGTTACTATTCTTGATGACATTCCGGTAACCACCGATGGATGCGAACCTTGCCGACTGGTCCGCCTCGTTCAATGAGCAGGAATATGGTTCTTTTCATCCCTCGCCCTTGGTACCGACGATTGTTGCCGACATAACTCGCAGGCTACCCTCTGACATGCCTTGCTATCATGCCTTGCAGGAATATGTGTTTTTTAACCCACATGGTGGGCCCATAACCCACCGATCCACAGGATCGAAACGTGACTCTCCTGTACAACCTTGATGCCGAAATATTCTTTACACTTGGCTTCATATCTTGTCACGAGCCACCCTTCGAGAGCTGATCCATTCCCGATGCTCTGAACCCACTTCTCACACTCTGTTCAGGTTTCGATCGTTTGTCCATTCCCTTGAAACTTCCTATTATACCTTCTTATTTTGCTCTCGATGTTTTCTTAAGTTTCAACTCGAGAGATACTTCTGCCACATTCCCTGAATTCTTCGCCAGATAATTAACCCTATAAGGGCTAGTTCTCCCGAAGTTACTCTTTACTTCCCCACTTAAATCTCGGGACGAGATTTCTTGTAGTGGAGGAGATTTGTAACACCCCGAGGATCATGCTACACTAACCCACCATGATGATGTTAAGCTACTGTGAATTGCAATGATAATCATGTTGGGATAATATCTCATTTCAAATTCCTCTCTGAAACAATTCAAAGTCGCAATGCAAAATGAGTTTGCTCAAAACTTGCTAGAAAAATGTCCGTCATTTGACAAATATTCCATAACATTTATTTGTTAAGGAACACAACATCACTCTTGTGCAAAGATGAGCTTTAGCAATTATAACAACATCATTTCAGCATTTTTTTAAAATGCTATCCTCCTTTTGGAAAATTCAAATGAACTCCAAAATTGCACAAACTTTTTGTGGCACTGCAGAATATTTCATAGTATTTTTGTGGCCAAGCTCCACTTTTATACAAGGTCTTTTGGTGGCTTGAATTATTGCAAAACTGTTGATGTAAAATAAAACAGAAACAGAAAAGAAAAAAGCTTTTAAAAGTAAAACAAATAGAGAACGCCCCCTTTGGGCCTCGACCAACTGGCCGGCCCAGTCGCCCACCCACCCGAGCCGACCCAACTTCCCCTCCCTCCTCATCCTCCTGTTCACAGGAGGCGTGCTGGCTGCCCGAGCATCATCCATGGCCGGGGATCGCCACGCGACGGCCATCCGAGCCTCCCGACGAGGATAAGGTCATCCCCGACGCCTAGGGTTTCGCCCGTGTCCACTCCCCCTCGTAGTTCTTCCCCTCTCGTCGCAGATCCTCCTCTGCGATCTCACTGAAAACCACCGTCGCCATGGCCGCGCCGTAGCCGTGGCCATCGTCATCCCCGCGCCTCACCGGCAAGCGCACGGGCTCCCCCAAGATCCGCTACTCCCTCTCCGGCCTCAAGCTCAAGCTCTACGCCACCGCAGCCTTGGGATCGAGCCGTCTTCATCCACGGCCGCCGGCGCTCCTCCTGCGAATGTCGCCGTTCTGCTGCTCCTAAGCTACCACCAGGCCACCGTGTGCCTCCCTGGTGAGCTCCACCTCGTTTCCCCTCCGTTTTCCCCCTCGATCTGCTGCTGGTGCTGCTAGCTCCGCCATGGCCGAAGCTCACTGATACGTCTCCAACGTATCCATAATTTTTGATTGCTCCATGCTACTTTATCTACTGTTTTAGGCAATATTGGGCTTTACTATCCACTTTTATATTATTTTTGGGACTAACCTATTAACCGGAGGCCCAGCCCAGATTTGCTGTTTTATGCCTATTTCAGTGTTTCGAGGAAAAGGAATATCAGGCGGAGTCAAAATGGAACGAAATCAAATGGAGAAGCTAATTTTGGAAGGAAACCAACCAGATGGGCTTGGAGTGCACGTCAGGGGTGAAGGAAATATGCGCTAGAGGCAATAATAAAGTTATTATTTATTTCCTTATTTCATGATAAATGTTTATTATTCATGCTAGAATTGTATTAACCGGAAACATAATACATGTGTGCATACATAGACAAACAAAGTGTCACTAGTATGCCTCTACTTGACTAGCTCGTTGATCAAAGATGGTTAAGTTTCCTAGCCATAGACATGAGTTGTCATTTGAGTAACGGGATCACATCATTAGGAGAATGATGTGATTGACATGACCCATTCCGTTAGCTTATCACTTGATCGTTTTGTTTGTTGCTATTGCTTTCTTCATGACTTATACATGTTCCTATGACTATGAGATTATGCAACTCCCGTTTACCGGAGGAACACTTTGTGTGCTACCAAATGTCACAACGTAACTGGGTGATTATAAAGGTGCTCTACAGGTGTCTCCGAAGGTACTTGTTGGGTTGGCGTATTTCGAGATTAGGATTTGTCACTCCGAGTGTCGGAGAGGTATCTCTAGGCCCTCTCGGTAATGCACATCACTTAAGCCTTGCAAGAATTGTAACTAATGAGTTAGTTGCGGGATGATGTATTACGGAACGAGTAAAGAGACTTGCCGGTAACGAGATTGAACTAGGTATTGGATACCGACGATCGAATCTCGGGCTAGTAACATACCGATGACAAAGGGAACAACGTATGTTGTTATGCGGTCTGACCTATAAAGATCTTCATAGAATATGTAGGAGCCAATATGAGCATCCAGGTTCCGCTATTGGTTATTGACCGGACACGTGTCTCGGTCATGTCTACATTGTTCTCGAACCGTATGGTCCGCACGCTTAAGGTTTCGATGAAAGTTATATTATGAGTTTATGAGTTTTGATGTACCGAAGGAGTTCGGAGTCCCGGATGAGATCGGTGACATGACGAGGAGTCTCGAAATGGTCGAGACGTAAAGATCGATATATTGGACGACTATATTCGGACATCGGAAAGGTTTCGAGTGGTTCGGGTATTTTTCGGAGTACCGGGGAGTTACGGGAATACGGGGGAGAAGTATTGGGGCTTATTGGGCCATACGGGAAAGAGAGAGGGGCTGCCTAGGGCAGGCCGCGCGCCCCCCCAAGGCCTAGTCCGAATTGGACTAGAGGGAGGGGCTGCGCTCCCTCCTTCCTTCCCTTCTCCCTTCCCCTTCCTTGTCTCCTACTCCTAATACTTGGAAGGATTCCTAGTTGGACTAGGAAAGGGGGAATCCTACTCCCGGTAGGAGTAGGACTCCCCTAGGGCGCGCCATAGAGAGGGCCGGCCCTCCCCTCCTCCACTCCTTTATATACGGGGGCAGGGGGCACCCCATGGACACACAAGTTGATCTTCGTGATCGTTCCTTAGCCGTGTGCGGTGCCCCCCTCCACCATATTCCACCTCGGTCATATCGTTGCAGTGTTTAGGCGAAGCCCTGCGTCAGTAGTACATCAAGATCGTCACCACGCCGTCGTGCTGACGAAACTCCTCCCCGAAGCTTTGCTGGATCGGAGCCCGGGGAGCGTCATCGAGCTGAACGTGTGCCAAGAACTCGGAGGTGCCGGAGTAACGGTGCTTGGATCGGTTGGACCGGGAAGACGTACGACTACTTCCACTATGTTGCGTCAACACTTCCGCTTCGGTCTACGAGGGTACGTAGACAACACTCTCCCCTCTCATTGCTATGCATCACCATGATCTTGCGTGTGCGTAGGAATTTTTTTGAAATTACTACGTTCACCAACAAGGGGATCCCCGGGCTGCCCACGAGGGTGGGGGGCGCGCCCCTCCCCCCTGGGCGCGCCCCCCTACCTCGTGAGCCCCCTGGAGGTCCACCGACGTACCCCTTTCTCCTATATATACCTACGTACCCTAAAACTTCCAGAACAGAACCTAGATCGGGAGTTCCGCCGCCGCAAGCCTCCAGATCCACGAAAAACCAATCGGGACCCCTTTTCGGTACCCTGCCGGAGGGGGGATCCATCTCCTGTGGCCATCTTCATCATCCCGGCGCTATCCATGACGAGGAGGGAGTAGTTCACCCTCGGGGCTGAGGGTATGTACCAGTAGCTATGTGTTTGATCTCTCTCTCACTCGTGTTCTCTCTCGTGTTCCCTCTATGGCACGATCTTGATGTATCCCGAGCTTTGCTATTGTAGTTGGATCTTATGATGTTTCTCCCCCTCTACTCTCTTGTGATGAATTGAGTTTCCCCTTTGAAGTTATCTTATCGGATTGAGTCTTTATGAGAACACTTGATGTATGTCTTGGTGATCAACTTGCGGGTTTCGTGACATTGGGAACCTATGCATAGGGGTTGGCACACGTTCTTGATTCTCCGGTAGAAACTTTGGGGCACTCTTTGAAGTACTTTTATGTTGGTTGGATAAATCTGAGATTGTGTGATGCATATCGTATAATCATGCCCACGAATACTTGAGGTGACAATGGAGTATCTAGGTGACATTAGGGTTTTGGTTGATTTGTATCTTAAGGTGTTATTCTAGTACGAACTCTTTTATAGATTGATCCGAAAGAATAGCTTTGTGGTGGTTTCGTACCCGACCATAATCTCTACGTTTGTTCTCCGCTATTAGTGGCTTTGGAGTGACTCTTTGTCGCATGTTGAGGGCTTGTCATATGATCTATCTATGTTATTATTATTGAGAGAACTTACACTAGTGAAAGTATGAACCCTAGGCCTTGTTTCCTATCATTGCAATACCGTTTACGCTCACTTTTACCGCTCGCTACCTTGCTGTTTTTATATTTTCAGGTTACAAAAACCCATATCTACCATCCATATTGCACTTGTATCACCATCTCTTCGCCGAACTAGTGCACCTATACAATTTACCGTTGTATTGGGTGTGTTGGGGACACAAGAGACTTTTTGTTATTTGGTTGCAGGGTTGTTTGAGAGAGACCATCTTCCTCCTACGCCTCTCGCAGATTGATAAACCTTAGGTCATCCACTTGAGGGAAATTTGCTACTGTCCTACAAACCGGTGCACTTGCAGGCCCAACAACGTCTACAAGAAGAAGGTTGTGTAGTAGACATCAAGCACCGCCGCCGCTAGCTTCGTCATCGCGCGCAACGCTGCTTCCGCTCGCCCTCGAGCATGGCCTCGTGTTCCTGGAGTTCCTAGGAGTCCAACGCGGTCACCCACGCGCCTCCTCTTTCCCGGCAGCATCGCCCCCTACCTTGTCCGATTCCGACCGCCGCCCTCACCGCTCGTCGCCGTCGCTACGGGTCTCCTCCGGCCTCATCGCCACCACAGGAGGGCGCAGCTCGCTCCGCTCGTTCGGACGAGCCCAACAACGCCCGGAGCCGACGCCCGTAGCTCCACCTCGTTGAGCGCCCGAAGACCACCGCCGCCCGTGCTCCACGCCGACGCTGTCTCTGGCCGCCCCGGGGCTGGCCACCACCGCGGTTAGCGGCAGCTCGTTGCTCCCGTTCGAACGGCGTCGACCGCGTCCGTTTTGGCCCCCTGTAGACGAAATCCGGCCTCCCGAGCGCCTCCGCCGCCTCTCTGTGTCGCCGACGGCTGAACGCCGGCCGCGCCGACGTGGCCGACCGGGGGCCACCCCCAGGGCCACTTCCCGGTGGGTCCTAGGGGCCCCAGCTGACCTATTGACCCCGGTCAACTGTGCTGACTGGGCACACAGTGTCTCTGACATGCGGGCCCCATCGCTTATTTTGTTAAATAAACGTTTTTCTAAATAAGAATGATTAATTAAAACGTTAGTTAAATTAGTTAGTTAATTAGTACTAACTAGTCACTGACTGCTGGGGCCCACGCCCCCTAACTAACCATGTTAGTTTAGTTAAGCCTCTGTTAGACAGAGAGGCTGACAGGTGGGTCCCACTTGTCAGTTTGACTGGTCAGCAGACCTGACGCAGTGCTGACGTCATTGCTGACGCAATAAACCTTTTCTGCTTTTAAGATAATTCAGAAATTGGTTTAAACTTCGAAAATCCGTAACTTTCAAACCGTAACTCGGATGAAAATGTTTCCTATATGAAAGTTGCTCAGAAAAATCCAACGAATCAGAATATGCGGTCCGTTCATCTATCACATGCCGCTAGCATGCTGAACATGGGACATTTCCCCCTCCGGTCATTTGTCTAACACAGGTCCCGAACCGGGAAATCATTCCCGGTTGATTTTTTGCCCTTCTCCTTTATCGTGTAGCCTTACGTTAGGTCACACCCGGCACATCTTATTGCCATGTTATGCTTTGTGATGCTATGCTTGCTTTATATTTACTGTCCCCCCCTCTTCTCTCCGGTAGATCGCGAGACCGATGCCGCCCCTGTGATCGACTACGTCGACAACGACTCCTCCTTGCCAGAGCAGCCAGGCAAGCCCCCCCCCCCTTTGATCATCCCGATATCGCCCATTCCATTCTCTCATGCTTGCATTAGATTTTGCTACTGTTCTTGTTTGCTCCTATTCTGATGCATAGCCTGTTTTTGTATCTGCTGTTGTACCTTATCTGCTTATCCTAAACTGCTTAGTATAGGTTGGTTAGTGATCCATCAGTGACCCCACTTGTCCTTGTGGCCCCTGCTTCATCATCGACGACTCGATCTACGTGATCGAAGACCAGGCCCCGACACCGCACATCACTTCCCCTTAGTTGCTCGACAATACTGGGCTACTATCGAGTATCGAGGGTGAACCTCTTCAGCACTTCTGATGTTAACCCTATAGTGTAGACATTCGGTCGTGGTCATCGAGGGTGATTTCCTCCTTAACCACTTCCGATACGACTCTGTCGTGCAACCCCTCAAGTATGAACATCGGGGGTGATTCCTCTTACGTTCACCTTGATTATTACATCTAGTAGAATTCATCGGGGGTGATTCCTCGGGTTTCCCACTTGATGTTTGGACACACGGATACTTGGACTTTACCACTGTTACTTGGAAAGACGGGTCGACCCTGAGGGGTACCCGCGCGAGCTTAATTGCGAGTGATGTGGAGTCGGGCGGACCTGGAAGGTGCTCGTGAGATAATTACGAGGCGTGGCCGGGCATTCCTAGCCTTTGCCGCAAGTCCTCGAGACGGGGCAACGGGGTCACATCTTTCGTGAGTCTCTGCTTGTTACCGCGCATTCCTAATCCACTACGATTTGGATATCTGATCCGAGGGGCCTTTGGCCCGATAGCACTAACCATCACGTGGGCATAGTATGGACGTTCTGCGTCGTATACATCAGCCGAAGCTTAATAGACGTCAGCGACTGAGCGGCGCGCGCAGGGTTGGACTGGTAAGCTCCAGCCTTTTTAGGGAGGTAGCTAGGTCTGCTCACCGTTGCCCACGCAACGTGTAGGAGTTCCGGGGAGATGGCTCATGACCCCTGGGGGCATAGGTTTAGTCCGGCGTGCTGGCCTCTCTATTAAGCCTAGGCCGGGTTGCGGCGTATTGTTTGGCTGAGGCCGGGCATGACCCAGGAAAGTGTGTCCGGTCGGAGTTAATCGAGCGTGGTGGGTAAGTTGGTGCACCCCTGAGGGAAGAAACCATCTATCAATAGCCTGTCCTACGGTAACGGACACTTGGAGTTGTATCCCGATCGATACAACTAGAACTGGATACTTGTGATGAGAACTGGATGGTGATGAGGATTGGATTGTGATGATAACTGGATAGTATGGCTCTGGGATTACTTTCTCGCAGGGAGTCGAGAAAGGATCTCTGGACGAGGTTGATAACTTTACTACTACTTTACCTTATGCTACTCTACTCCCTCCTGTTGCTGCAAGATGGTGATTTTCAGAAGATGCTAGTCTTCGATAGGACTAGGCCTTCTCTCTATTCTGGCATTTCTGCAGCCCAGTCCACCTATACAGCCTTTCTTTGATAATGTTGCATATGTAGTGTAGATCCTTGCTTGCGAGTACTTTGAATGAGTACTCACGGTTGCTTTGCTCCCCCTTTTCCCTCTTTCTTCTTCTTTCCGGTTGATGCAACCAGATGTCAGAGCCTAGGAGCCAGATGCCACTGCCGATGCTTACTACTACGTGGAGGCCGCCGATGACCAGGAGTAGTTAGGAGGCTCCCAGGCAGGAGGCCTTGACTTTTCGATCGTTGTTGCTTTTGTGTTAGCCTTCTTAAGGCAAACTTGTCTAACTCATGTCTGTACTCAGATATTGTTGTTTCCACTGACTCTTGCGTATTCGAGCTTATGTATTCGAGCCCTCGAGGCCCCTGGCTTGTAATATAAAGCTTGTATTATTTTAATTTGTGTTCAGAGTTGTGTTGTGATATCTTCCCGTGAGTCCTTGATCTTGATCGTACACATTTGCGTGTATGATTAGTGTACGATTGAATTGAGGGCGTCACATGTGAACAACTTCTACTGACAGAAAACATCTTTATAGAAAAGTTGTATGTAAGGCTATGCTGGCGATGTTGTCGATTTCTTGCCAAGAGGCAACCATTCCACAAATTGTTGTTGTGAGTTGAAAGGCGACGATTCTCCGGGGAGCTGCGGCTGGGCCCCATTGGGCGGGTCCGCATACAGTGGTTCTGAATTTCCTAACCGTCTCTTATTGACAAGCACAGCTACCACTGAATTAAACTCTCATGTTTGTACGGCGATGCATGGCTGCTCCTGGACGAAGTGATTTTTTTTGGGACCAGCAAATACAGTATATAGACATTTTTTCAGTTCAAATTTGAATTGCAAAAACGTCTTATAGGACAAATCCTAACTAGAGGAAGGAAGCTACGAGCCTACGACGAGTAGGAGTCTATCACGTTTAAGTTAGTTTCCAACTGCAACACGAGATCAAATCTACCTACACAAAGAAAAGAAAGGACACCAGGGATCGGGCCCCAAAAGAAACCCACCCTTACGTTTGCCGAGAGCGAGGGCGCCGGCATGACCCGCCACCACCGCAGCCGCTCCGTGCTGGCCGTGCTGGAAGACGCCGATCTCCTCTGGGAGATACTCCTCCGCCTCCCGCCGCAGCCGTCCTCCCTCCCGCGTGCCTCCGCAGTCTGCAAGCAGTGGCGGCGCCTCGCCACCGATCCTAGGTTCCTCTGCCAGTTCTACAAGCATCACCGGAAGCCCCCCCTCCTTGGCTATTTCGAGTACCACGAAGACATTGTGTTCACTCCAGTTCTGGACCCTCCCGACCGTGTCCCACCCATTCGCTTTGACCTTGTACGATTTGGCAGACGCCGCGATGATGACATCCGCTTCCCTCCCGCAAACAAAGTGCTTGGGTGCCGCCACGGCCTTGTCCTTGTCGGCGACCATTTGTGGAGAGAGGTCATTGTGTGTGACCCCATCACAGGCGAGCAGTGCCCCGTGACAGCCCCTTTGGAGTTCCAGAGGGGGTGGTTCAACGGGGCGGTGCTCTGCGCTTCCCGCGATCAGGGCCACGTGCACGGCGCATGCTATTCAAGCCCCTTTAAGGTGGTCTTGGTGTCCATGTACAGAGAATACAGAGATGTTTATGGATTACCCATCGCCCGTGTTTATTCCTCAGAGACAGAGACATGGAGCGGTCTCATCTCTACAGAGGTTTCACGTAATAAGTGTTCTTATTTTGGTCCTAGCACCCTTGTTGGTAATGTCCTTTACTAGCCTTCATACAATTGGGAAAACAACATACTTGAGTTTGATTTGGACACACAAAGCCTTACGGTGATAAAGGGGCCTCCAGGTATGAATGATTTCGACAACTTCCAGACCATCCAGGCAGAGGATGGCGCCATTGGTATTGCCGTGTTGTCTTACCATACCCTCCGACTATGGCAAAGAATGGTAAACTGCCGAGGCGTTGCCATATGGTTATCGCGCAAGCTCGTTCCATTGCGTATCCTTCTGAACATCCCTCCTCGAACTGAGAGGAAGAGGGAATGTCCTCGATTGGTGGGGTATGATGAGGGTACCGATGTAATCTTTTTAGGTATCCACGACAGTGTCTATATGGTTCAACCCAAGTCAATGCAAACCAGGAAACTAAATGTGACCCGTTCTCCAACTTATTGTTACCCACTCACAAGTTTCTTTCCACCAGGTTACTTGCAGAAGTGATGATTTTATAATGATAAAGTGATTATGAGTTTGTACACGGGTGCTTCTGTTAGATATTATCTCTATCTGTACTGGGTCACTGCCTCACTGGCAGGTTAATGCTTTTATGTTCTCCATATGAAGAAAGGGCTGCTGCAGTTTTTTGTTGTCCCTGAGTTCGTCGCGCATCAGTGTGGCCGGCAGCGTTGAAAAAACTGTTATCTGAAGAAACTTACTGAATGCATATGCCTTGGTCTAGCTATGTTTCTAATGTAGCAATATGATTTTGAATACCGTAGTATTAATGCAAGTTGTTTTTTATGATCTGTTGCTTATGTACGTGCTTGCGCTTGGGAGCTCCTATCTCTCCGGCCATGACAATTTCAGGCCCAAGTATCACCAAAAGGTGTGTGTTGAGTGTGCTTCTCAGCTTTGGTTTGAAAAGCATGACATCTCTGTCGATACAATGTGAGCATGATCCACCCGTGCTCCCTCTTTTTTTTCCTCCATTTGCCTCGAGATGAATATCAGGAAATTAATGGGTTAACTGCTGCACACTGCAAGATAGTACCAGACTAGGGAGAGGGGAAATATCATTTGGTCTGAACTAAGTGTATTCCAAAAAGTTGCTCTGGATTTTTCTAAAAAGCAGCAAATGCTGGATTAGCAAAATTCCACATGTTTATTGTTGCAGAGAGAGAAAGATGAGTCGAACCCGTTACTGGCATGGTGTGTGATGCCAAATGATCCCTCGTAAGATGCACAACTGTGCCCTTGTGTGGTTTTGCTTTTGGTGTTTACTCGACTGAAAGAATGCTGCAGAAGTCTGGTCTTTTTTTCCCTGGGAGTGAGGTTTCTGCTGTTATCCAGTTATTTGTAGTTGTTCATATCAGCCAGAGTACTCTTAAGATATTTCCTGCTGATGATACGGCAGCCAAATGTATACGCCATTCTTAGCTTGTAATTTTCTGCTTGACTTCGAAGTCATTTGAATATATTTTTTGTATGCTTGAAATTAACTAAGACTAAATTGTAATTTTCTGCATGACTTAATGACTTACAATATAATATAATGATTCTTAAAATGTTCGCTTAATCATAAAATGAACATGCATTTTAAAACATGTTTGTTACATCAAAAAAATGTTTGTGAATTTCAGAAATTGTTTCACCATTTCCAAGAAAATGTTTGTCGATTCTTGAAATGTTTGCCTATTCAAGAAATTGTTTAATGTTCAAATTTTTTATTTTTTTGCAAATAGTATGAATGTTCATGAATTTAAAAAATGTTCCTGATTTTAGAAAATGTTTGAAAATCTCTAAAAAATATTCACGAATTTGAAAAATATTCATGATCTCAGATATGTTCACAAGTTTAAAAAATTGTTTATGATTTTCGACAATTGTTCACGATTTCCCGAAAATGAAAGTGATTGTGTATCTCGGTGATGCAGTAAAATGTGGGCATGGCAATTGCATATTATGATTTAATAAAAAAATCATAATCTCCGATGGCCATGCCCATAATCTCCGATGGCCATCAATTATGATTTTTTAACGTGCGTTGTAACGCATCGGGAGTCAAAGACATCACGTGGAATTTAATGTGTGTTGCAACAGGAGGACAAAATCATAATAATAAAAAGTTGATTCAACGTGGGTCAAAAAAAGTTAGATAATGGTTAACATAGTAAAGTAGTTAAAATAAAAATGACATAGTTAGCATATAAATCTTTTGTTTTGTTACACACTGCATAAACTGCATCATTCTTTTGCAATGTATATCTATCTTTATTTGAGCAAACTGCATTAACAATAATATATTTGCACTTAAATTCCACGCAATGTCTTGACTCCCGATGAATAAACATCAACTGATTGGTGGAAAAGGACGACTCCAATGTACGCGATCTCTTCGACAATGAATGGTGTCCGACAATGGGAGGTTGATGGCATCCACCAATACATTTTGCACAATCTCACTAACTTTGATGCATCCATCAATGCCCATCTCCATATTGGTAAATGTGTCCATCCTAAAGAAATTTATATAGACAAGCTATCATGAGAACACTTTGGTATAGTTCAGGCAGAGAAAACACCATGCAGTGCACTACATGCCAAGATGGCTGCCAACTAGGGGCGTGCATGTATGTATGGGCTTAGGAAGGATCGAGAATTGGTAACTCATAGTTAGTCGCCCAATTGCATATCCTGGTTTGAGTGGCACATCGCGAGGCCTAGGTCTGAAACGATGGCATGCCAAATGAGCTACCAGGCAAAGCACAAATGAACAAGATGAAACGGTGCCTGAACAATCCTAGTTGAGACTCTCTTGGACATTGAATGTGTCCACATGCTGCAACCTTGAGGTATTCTATTGTGCCAGCATTTATAGCATCACCGACCACATGAATGATGGAGGATAACTGAGGGTATGTGTAGTAGAAGCTGATCGACTCCTCATGGACGGCAAGTATGGAAACATGCTGGTACAAAGTGTCCTTTCCTTAGTCATGCCCTGCGTAATTTCTGTTGGTTGATAAATCTAGTTTGGCAACCCTTTTCCAACCTACTACATATTGTCGATTAACCCGCACCCAAACAATCAAGGTGAATCAAACGAAATAGCATGTAATTAACAACAGGCATCAACTAAAATAAACACGCATGCACCAGCTAGAAGAGATGGGGCTTTGAAAAAAGGTAGGGAGGATAAAGTGAGCACTTACAAGCTACTATATGCCAAAGGCATGGCACCTCAAACATCGATAGGAAAATCGACTATGGGAACACATCCCTTGTGAATTCTGAAACTTTCTCTGTTCAGAAGTTCTCAACTACATCCCTCTGTTGCCATGACAACACCTCATGGACCTTTCAATTACACTGCTTAATTAGTGACAACAAACTATTATAGGGAAGGGGATGGGGGGGGGGGGGGGGAGAGGGTCGACATGCCAAGTCGATAGAGAGGAGCGTTGTGCAGCACATGCTCCTTATAGAGCGAAAAGCAAACACAACCAGATTACGAGGGGCAGGGAACATGCGACTATAGAGATTGAGGTTGTGAAGCTTTGCACCCAAGCCTGAGGATCATCTTGCAGTCGACCGGAAACAGTGCCAACGCCAAAGAAGATCAGTGGTGATGTTGCGAGAAACAGACCGAGGTAGCATAAGTTCAAACTTGAACATTGTCA
The DNA here is from genome assembly GCF_018294505.1 of Triticum aestivum. NCBI lineage: Eukaryota > Viridiplantae > Streptophyta > Magnoliopsida > Poales > Poaceae > Triticum > Triticum aestivum. The sequence goes on from NC_057800.1 coordinate 10,876,955, forward strand.
TGTCCCCGCTCTCCAAAATCCTTCACATGATGGTCTAGGGTCACTGTCGATCGAAACTTGTGCTCATACGGCAGTCATGTGTTCAAGGAGGAAGGCTTTCATAGTTCTCCATACGTTTATTAATTTTTTGTATTATTTTATTTTCCTTGCGTTATATGGTTCCTTGTGTCCCTAATTGAACCTCTTACTGAATTGGGCCAAGCCTGGGTCACGGAAGGAGAATTCCTGGAGCACACTTTGGCTTCATCGTTCGGTTTTCTTTCCCTTCTCTCTCATGTATAAGAATCGCTCAAATTTTCTGAAATAAAAAAGAATCGCTCAAATCTTACGAGGTACGCACGACAGGGGAAAGAGACAGGATTTTTAGGTCCCGAGGATCAGGGCTCCTGTTTATCTCGCCATTCATCCACACTGGCCAACTTGGTGATCTGTGCTTGTCCTGCACGGCTAGCAGATTTGCAGACCTATGTAAACAGTAAACAAGGCAGTAGCAAATATTCGAAAATGGAAACCGGACAATGCTCCACCTCACTTGTCACACCGCTCGATCACTATTACTCTTTTTCTGTCAGACGCAAGGTGTTGCAGAAGAGGGTTGGCGTCCTGTCCCATCACTCTTTATCAAGCGAAGAGCGAAAAATTCATCGAGTTCCAGCTAGCTCTACCAGTCCGGACCAGGAACAGTTGCGCCAGGTACAAAGAGGGAACAGCGACAAGAGGATAGCAGTATGCAGAATGTAAAACTTGCCAGAAGTCGAATGCAAAAGTCAAGAGAGAGAGGGAGCTGGCACATGCATAACTTTTTGAGGAGTTTTTTAAAAGGTGTTTTCAAAAGCTACAAATATGCCGACGGCATATGCCCCCGGATCGATGAGGTGTGCCCAACCGACACGCCTTAGATCGATGATGTGGCACGTGCCGCGGATCCACAACGTGGACCAAGCCTATGTTGACGGCCGCCGTTAGGGCCGTCAGCATAGATATGACGGCGTCAAATGCCCGTCAACCACAGGGTCACTGGGCCCACGACTATGCCGACGGCCACTATAGGCATATGTCCCGCTATGCCGACGGCCACCGTCGGCATTGTGGAGATATGCCGACGGCTTTTCTACACCGACGGCTTGCCCTAGGCCGTCGGCATACCTCAATATATGCTGACGAGGGCCGTCAGCATACGATAGGCCGTCGGGATTAGGGGTAATTCCTGTAGTGTTAGAAAGGCTTCACACTATTTCTTTTTGCAAATAATACAACTATAATAAAAATAAATATGTGGTAGTTGATCTCCTAAGTTTGTGTGATTTGAAAGCATTACTACCATTTGCAGAATTTTGTACTACTTGTATTTATATGTATGGACTTGATGAAACTAGAGGTATTTTTCTGTTATTCCAGTTACCACAGTAGATTGGCTTTGTCATGGGTAGTGATGAATCAGAATGTTCTTATGTAGAAAATGGTGTTCCCTCGCAATTTATATGCTATAATTTGTTTGGATTTTCTTGGATACCTACAACATTAAGAATTTATTTTTTCAAATACTTAACTTATTTGTGTCTCAAGAATCAAGATACATGGGCGCTGCAGTGAATCTCTGATGTTACTATTTATTCTTCGGTGTCATAATTTTCTTTGTGCCCGCTGGACATGGTAATCTGGAGGGAGTGAGTATCTAGGAAGAATGAAGTGAAGAGAATTGATGCACTGATATAATGATAAAATCAGTACAATGCCAGTCCCAATTTCTGCATAAACAGAGTGAAGAGCAGTGTAACGAAAGAGAATAGTACACTTCTAAACTATATATTTGATGGAATATTTACTTTGGAATTTGCTTTGGACTTTTTAATTCAACTTTCTTTTAAGTTCCATAAGAATTCTGAACTGCACACACTGTACAGTGTTGTTCAAGACATGATTATTCACAACTAGAAAGATCACTTTGATGCGAGCGGTCCACTTGATTGTGCAGCAGACCGATCAGGAGTTTGAGCCGTGGCAGTCCGCTGGATTTTACAAAATTCGCTATGCAACTTACGAGCGAAACCAACAATAAATCAGGGCAAGTGTGGAATTAGTTTTTGTGTGCGTTGGGCATTGCTTTGCACTTAATTACTTGGGTGTCTATAATTAATGCCCAACGCACACAAAAACTAAAAATTAAGTGCAAAGCAATGCTTGAACCCACAACCTATTTAACATAGCAACAGGTCCTAGCAAACCCGCTAGACAATTGTTTCTGGCAATACACAGAGAGACAACATATATATTCGTCGATGTTTTTGGGGTCAGCCCAGCTATGCAAGTCACCTCTATTTGGGCTGTTTCTTCCGGCACAATACCAAATCGAGGCATCATATCAGTCTTTCATGTCAGTTCACCTATTAAATAGTACCACATCAAATTTTTACACCAAAATCTACCGATTCATATATGTTAGCAAGTTTTTGAATCAACAGACAGCATACAAAATCAGTACACGGAGGGCGAGATGGGACATTAATGAGGGCAGTGGAGAATGCTCATGTGCAGGGACTTGCATGCTCGCATTAAGAAGGTTGATGGGAGATTGTGAGGGGCAATGGGAGAAAGGAAAGAGCCGTTAAATGAGCAAAAGAAATAAATTGTGACATGTGTGGCAAAACAAAATAAAACAGAGGGACTTTGCATGCTCGTTGATGGGAGAAAGGAAAGACCCATTAAATGAAAAAGAAATAAAGCCATAATTGTAACATGCGTGGCCGGGGGGCCTAACAAAAACAGAATTAAAGGGTGTGGTGGACTTGCATCAATTTAGACGAAACATCACGTTTGCATTTTTTTTCCGAGTGACTTCTGGTTTTGTGACCGCTACATTTTTGTATGAGGGTAATTTTTTTAGCTAATTTGCACGATATGTTGTGTTTAAAATGAATCTGTTTTGTGGGTGATGTGCTAACGCTTTTATCGCTTTTCTTACATTTTCATGGCAGACTTATCAGCACACAGTTGCTCGCTGTATTAGCAAATCTAGCCCCGATGCTAATTCAGCTTTATACAATATTTTATAGCATACTCTCTCCGTCCATGAAATAAGTGTACATTTGTCATTTAAATTTCTTCACAGACGAGTGTACTTCTAATTTTCCAATGCACTTTAAAGTAGAAAAATATGTTTCTCTATCATCACACGGTAATCAAGACTAATAACATTCAACACATGGTCCCCTGACTTTCTACAAGCACTTTGCTCATTGGGGTTGGGGTAATTAAAAAGGAGGGATATGGTGGCTTGCACCTTCCCAATGCATTTTCTACTCCACATCATAATCTATCCTAATTATTTTTATATGTACACTTATTGATGAACCAAGGGAGTAGCCTCTTTAACTTTTGTATTTCATGAGACAATTGCAGACACTTGATTTTCATTTATCTTATTCATTGCAATCAAACAACTACACACACATAGAGAAAGAATAAACGGTAACTCAAGTGGGATGTTGTGTTGAAATAGAGGAAGTGGACCTATGTGTGTTGGTGGATCAGATGGGCAGGGTTTTAGGTCGTCTTTTTTTGTCTTCCATTGCAACGCACGGGCATATTTACTATCTATATCTTTACCTATTAATAAAGTACGGATTGCTTATGTGTCTGTTCGCCGTCAGTTGTTTTGTAAAAAAGTCCCTATTCTTCTTTAGAATTTACCCGCAATCCAGAAAATGTTTAATTTTAGAATTTTTCTGCTCGGGGCCCTTTCCTCGTGTACACGTACTGGCCCATGGGCCTGCTCATGGCCTTTGAAGAAAGAAGAGCAAATAAATAGTTGTTGGGACTGATGATGGAACCAACGACCCGCTAGCAGCCTTGCTAAGGCTAGCTCCTACTAGGTTATCTCCTGTTTCTGTTAATTCCCAGTTCGTTATACCTTTAAATACTCCCATATCGCTTGTTTACAAGCAATCATACCAATTTATATAGCCCCCGAATTATCACGAAATAAAAAGGACACCTCACGAATAATGAATGGAGGGTGAGGTGTGGGTCCTATTTATCCTTTGGAAAATAAATGAATTTGGCAAGAAGAAAGAAAATGACCTAATAAAAACTTGCCTTGAATATCAATTAACTCCTGGCAACGGCCATGGGGATGCCTTGCCATCTTGTAATAAAAGGAGGGATTATGGCATACCGAAAAGGAGGGATTCAGGTTTGTGATTGGGGAAAATAGGAAAAGTGGGAAGCCATAATATGGAAGGAATGAGAGGAAGGCCAATGACTCTGTCTAATAATATGGGTCTGTCTATGTTACATCTCACATCTAAGCCGACATCATCATCTAATCTGTCCTCACTTGTTGACAAACAGTATGCGTGGTTGCTCCCCGATCACCTCGTGTCGACCAGTTTGTTTGTTGTGTGGGCAGCCCATCCCTTCCAGCCCAACAACCTCCGCCACCTGCCCTTGTTTTTGTTGGGCTTTTTGTTTGTTTGTTCTTGTTTGTTTGAGAAGGAAAAGGCCATTGGTCCCGGTTGGTGGCTTGAACCAGGACCAAAGGCTCCCCTTTAGTCCCGGCTCATGTCACCAACCGGGACCAATGAGGTGCCTATATATACCCCCTCGCGCAAGAACAAAGCACTTGAACCAGGACCAAAGGCTCCCCTTTAGTCCCGGCTCATGTCACCAACCGGGACCAATGAGGTGCCTATATATACCCCCTCGCGCAAGAACAAAGCACAGTGCTCTGTTTTTTCTGGCCGAGGGGGAGAGGGCTTTGTGGTGCTCTAGCTCACCTCCTATGCACATGAGGTGTTCGATGGAATGCCCGAGCCACACTACTTAAACTTTCTCCTCTCGAAGCTCGACCTTCAAGCTCCATTTTCCTTGAGATTTGTCTAGATTTAGCGGTCCGTCACGCCCCGTCCCCGTCTTCACCGCCGTCGATCACCCACGCCGATCTCATCACCGACACCACTGTGGTGAGCCTCTTGTTCTTATCTTCTTTCTGAAAGGAAAAATATTCTTACTTGTATGTTTAGATAGATACTTGTATCATTTTCTTACATTTATTATTGCATCTTATATAGTGCGATGGTTTTGGTATCCGCCCCCGTCGGCCCTCGTCCTGTCTATGATTCGGATTTGGTATGTATATTATCTTTATAACTATTGGTTCATTTATTGTTTATGAAAATTATGCCGACCAACGTGACATAGATTTTATTTATCTAGGATGTATATGAATCGGAAATGCCAACCGACCCTATTGTCGAGAGGTTAAATTTAGTTGAAGAACAAAACAATTTGTTGAACGAAAAAATAAAAAAAATTGAGGAGGAGAAGATGATATTGGAGTTGCATGTTGCGGATGTTGTCGATGATCACAAGATCAAGATGGATGCAATGCGCTTGAAGATTAGAAAGATTAGAAAATATGCCATTCATACCGAGGCATGGTATCATTATGCCGTTGGATCAATTGTTACCTTGGTTGCGATTATGATCGCATTTGTTTTCACATTGAAATGTTTTACATAGTTTCAATGTATGGTTTAATTAATTAGATGCTCTGGAGAGCTATATGTTGTTAGATGAGAACTATGTATGCACTTTGGTTTTAATGTGATGATGAACTTCTATTAATTTGGACACTTAATTATATATAATGCACACAGATGAACCGGCAATGGATGTACGGTGAAAGACACACCAGCGAGTACATTAAGGGCGTGCATGAGTTTCTCGATGCGGCTGAGGCAAACAAGCAGAATGGTTTTATGTGTTGTCCATGCACTGAATGTGGGAATACGAGGTCTTACTCTAACCGGAAAATCCTTCACTCCCACCTACTTTACAAGGGTTTCATGCCACACTATAATGTTTGGACGAGGCACGGAGAAATAGGAGTTATGATGGAAGACGGCGAAGAAGAAGAGTACGATGACAACTATGTGCCCCCTGAATACGGTGATGCTGCAACGGGGGGAGCTGGTGAAGATCAAGAGGAGCCAGACGATGTGCCCAATGATGCTGCCACGGATGAAGCTGCTGAAGATCAATAGGAACCAGACGATGTGCCTGATGATGATGATCTCCGCCGGGTCATTGTCGATGCAAGGACGCAATGCATTAGTCAAAAGGAGAAGCTGAAGTTCGATCGCATGTTAGAGGATCACAAAAAAGGGTTATACCCCAATTGCGAAGATGGCAACACAAAGCTCGGTACCATACTGGAATTGCTGCAGTGGAAGGCAGAGAATGTTGTGGCTGACAAAGGATTTGAGAAGCTACTGAAAATATTGAAGAAGAAGCTTCCAAAGGATAACGAATTGCCCGACAGTACATACGCAGCAAAGAAGGTCGTATGCCCTCTAGGATTGGAGGTGGAGAAGATACATGCATGCCCTAATGACTGCATCCTCTACCGCGGTGCATACAAGGATCTGAACGCATGCCCGGTATGCGGTGCATTGCAGTATAAGATCAGACGAGATGACCCTAGTGATGTTGATGGCGAGCCCCTCAGGAAGAGGGTTCCTGTGAAGGTGATGTGGTATGCACCTATAATACCACGGTTGAAACGTCTGTTCAGAAACGAAGAGCATGCCAAGTTGATGCGATGGCACAATGAGAACCGAAAGAAAGATGGGAAGTTGAGAGCACCTGCTGACGGGTCGCAGTGGAGAAAAATCGAGAGGAAGTACTGGGATGAGTTTGCAAAGGACCCAAGGAATGTATGGTTTGCTTTAAGCGCGGATGGCATTAATCCTTTCGGGGAGCAGAGCAGCAATCACAGCACCTGGCCCGTGACTCTATGTATGTATAACCTTCCTCCTTGGATGTGCATGAAGCGGAAGTTCATTATGATGCCAGTTCTCATCCAAGGCCCTAAGCAACCCGGCAACGAAATTGATGTGTACCTAAGGCCATTAGTTGCAGAACTTTTACAGCTGTGGAATGGAAACGGTGTACGTACGTGGGATGAGCACAGACAGGAGGAATTTAACCTTAAGGCGTTGATGTTCGTGACCATCAACGATTGGCCCGCTCTCAGTAACCTTTCAGGACAGAAAAACAAAGGATACCATGCATGCACGCACTGTTTAGATGACACTGAAAGTATATACCTGGACAAATGCAGGAAGAATGTGTACCTGGGCCATCGTCGATTTCTTCCGACCAACCATCAATGTCGAAAGAAAGGCAAGCATTTTAAAGGCGAGGCAGATCACCGGAAGAAGCCCGCCATGCGCACCGGTGATCACGTGCTTGCTATGGTCAATGATTTACACTACGTAATCTTTGGAAAGGGTCCCGGTGGACTAGCTGTTCCGAATGACGCTGAGGGACATGCACCCATGTGGAAGAAGAAATCTATATTTTGGGACCTACCCTACTGGAAAGACCTAGAGGTCCGCTCCTCAAGCGACGTGATGCACGTGACGAAGAACCTTTGCGTGAACCTACTAGGCTTCTTGGGCGTGTATGGGAAGACAAAAGATACACCTGAGGCACGGGAGGACCTGCAACGTTTGCACGAAAAAGACGGCATGCCTCCGAAGCAATATAAAGGTCCTGCCAGCTACGCTCTTACGAAAGAAGAGAAAGAAATCTTCTTTGAATGTCTGCTCAGTATGAAGGTCACGACTGGCTTCTCGTCGAATATAAAGGGAATAATAAATATGCCAGAGAACAAGTTTCAGAACCTAAAGTCTCATGACTGCCACGTGATTATGACACATTTGCTTCCGGTTGCATTGAGGGGGCTTCTACCGGAAAACGTCCGATTAGCCATTGTGAAGCTATGTGCATTCCTCAATGCAATCTCTCAGAAGGTGATCGATCCAGAAATCATACCAAGGCTAAGGAGTGATGTGGCGCAATGTCTTGTCAGTTTCGAGCTGGTGTTCCCACCATCCTTCTTCAATATCATGACGCACGTCCTAGTTCATCTAGTCGACGAGATTGTCATCCTGGGGCCCGTATTTCTACACAATATGTTCCCCTTTGAGAGGTTCATGGGAGTCCTAAAGAAATATGTCCGTAACCGCGCTAGGCCAGAAGGAAGCATCTCCATGGGACATCAAACAGAGGATGTTATCGGGTTTTGTGTTGACTTCATTCCTGGTCTTAACAAGATAGGTCTCCCTAAATCGCGGTATGAGGGGAGACTGACTGGAAAAGGCACTCTTGGAAGAGACTCAATAATATGCAGGGACGGATATTCTTGGTCTCAAGCACTCTACACAGTTCTACAGAACTCTACCTTGGTGACCCCGTATGTCGATGAACACAAGAACAGTCTGCGCCAAACACCCGGAGCAATGCGACGACTGGATTACATGTGAACACATCAGGACTTTCAGCAGTTGGTTGGAAACACGTCCAGAGGTGACAACACTGTTTGTGATGAGTTGTACTTGTTGTCCAGGGGACCATCTTTGACTGTATTGACTTACAAAGGATACGAGATAAATGGGAATACATTTTACACGATCGCCCAAGACCAAAAGAGCACCAACCAAAACAGCGGTGTCCGCTTTGATGCAGCAACCGAGAGCAGAAAGGACACATATTATGGTTACATAGTGGACATATGGGAACTTGACTACGGACCTGATTTTGCTACTGTCGATATCCCGATCATCCCGATATCGCCCATTCCATTCTCTCATGCTTGCATTAGATTTTGCTACTGTCGATATCCTCCTTAACCACTTCCGATACGACTCTGTCGTGCAACCCCTCAAGTATGAACATCGGGGGTGATTCCTCTTACGTTCACCTTGATGATTACATCTAGTAGAATTCATCGGGGGTGATTCCTCGGGTTTCCCACTTGATGTTTGGACACACGGATACTTCGACTTTACCACTGTTACTTGGAAAGACGGGTCGACCCTGAGGGGTACCCGCGCGAGCTTAATTGCGAGTGATGTGGAGTCAGGAGGACCTGGAAGGTGCCCACGAGATAATTACGAGGCGTGGCCGGGCATTCCTAGCCCTTGCCGCAAGTCCTCGAGACGGGGCAACGGGGTCACATCTTTCGTGAGTCTCTGCTTGTTGCCGCGCGTTCCTAATCCACTACGATTTGGATATTTGATCCGAGGGGTCTTTGGCCCGATAGCACTAACCATCACGTGGGCATAGTATGGGCGTTCTGCGTCGTATACATCAGCCGAAGCTTAATAGACGTCAGCGACTGAGCGGCGCGCACCGGGTTGGACTGGTACGCTCCAGCCTTTTTAGGGAGGTAGCTAGGTCTGCTCACCGGCCGCCCACACAACGTGCAGGAGTTCCCGGGGAGATGGCCCATGACCCCTGGGGGCATAGGTTTAGTCCGGCGTGCTGGCCTCTCTATTAAGCCTAGGTCGGGTTGCGGCGTATTGTTTGGCCAAGGCCGGGCATAACCCAGGAAAGTGTGTCCGGCCGGAGTTAGTCAAGCGTGGTGGGTAAATTGGTGCACCCCTGCAGGGAAGAAACCATCTATCGATAGCCTGTCCTACGATAACGGACACTTGGAGTTGTATCCCGATCGATACAACTAGAACTGGATACTTGTGATGAGAACTGGATGGTGATGAGGATTGGATTGTGATGATAACTAGATAGTATGGCTCTGGGATTACTTTCTCGCAGGGAGTCGAGAAAGGATCTCTGGCCGAGGTTGATAACTTTACTACTACTTTACCTTATGCTACTCTACTCCCTCCTGTTGCTGCAAGATGGTGATTTTCAGAAGATGCTAGTCTTCGATAGGACTAGGCCTTCTCTCTATTCTGGCATCTCTGCAACCCAGTCCACCTATACAGCCTTTCTTTGATAATGTTGCATATGTAGTGTAGATCCTTGCTTGCGAGTACTTTGGATGAGTACTCACGGTTGCTTTGCTTCCCCTTTTCCCTCTTTCTTCTTCTTTCCGGTTGATGCAACCAGATGTTGGAGCCCAGGAGCCAGATGCCACCACCGATGCTTACTACTACGTGGAGGCCGCCGATGACCAGGAGTAGTTAGGAGGCTCCCAGGCAGGAGGCCTTGCCTTTTCGATCGTTGTTGCTTTTGTGTTAGCCTTCTTAAGGCAAACTTGTCTAACTCATGTCTGTACTCAGATATTGTTGCTTCCGCTGACTCTTGCGTATTCGAGCTTATGTATTCAAGCCCTCGAGGCCCCTGGCTTGTAATATAAAGCTTGTATTATTTTAATTTGTGTCTAGAGTTGTGTTGTGATATCTTCCCATGCACTACTAGGGAAAAGGCTAGCAGCAGCGCGGGTTTTAGGTGTATCAGTAGCGCGCAGACCGGCGCTACTAATAAGGCGCTACAGCTAACACGTAGCAGTAGCACGTGCTCACCAGCACTACTGCTACACAAGTGTAGCAGCAGCGCGCTTAATGGAAGCTTGCTACTGCTAATAGCTATAGCGCGCTTCTCCCGTGCGCGCTACTGCTACTACCGCGCTGCTGCTAACTTTTCTCCACTCGCCACTGCTAATTTTAGTAGTTTTTTGTGTTTTTTTCAGCATATTTGTTTTGTATTTGAATAGGCTTTATAGAAGAATCTTTAGCACATACAAATGTCATCATGATACACATACAAATGCCTGCGAGACCACAGATGTAATCATAGCATATACATACAAATAGTCTCATCATAATCATCATCCAACACAAAGTGGTCTCTCGTCATCATCTCGAAAATAGCGATACAAGTCTCGATTACTTGAAAATACACCGTCATCCATCTAAACAATGATATACGCGAGAAGAGCTATCACTTTGAGTACATGAGTTCGTATCCCTCTCTCGCATTAGCGTGAACCTAAACTAACTACTGCCTGTCGCTCGGAAACCGAAAACCGGTACACCTGGGCCTGACACTCCGGCCACTTGTCGTATATATACTCCTGGCGTAGCACTTCTTCGCCATCTATGATCTATGCACTTGCATCGTCACATGAGTCGATGATATGCAACATATATAGTTGAGCAACAGAAAGAGACAGACTTGGCAAAAATAGAAACAACATATCATAAGCATAAATAACAAAGTTCATCGTACCCCAAAATGCCCTAACTAGAGTGATTTTCACTAGTCGAGGAGGAGGATGGTTTAATTACATCACAAATAAAGTTTCACCGTGCATAACTCAAATTTTTGTCATATAGGAAGTATGGACTAAACGGACACATTGTCATATATCTACAATCACTCCAACATGTCGTTCCAGCCATCCAAGTCAGGGAGATAGTCCCCGAGCCTAGTGAAAGGCTTCAGGTCGAGACGCTGAGAGGCTATCCATGTTCGGACGTCTTCCCGCAACATTTGTCCTTCTCCATAGAACATCCCTGTTTTTCCAACGACCTCCTTCATGATGATTTGGGCAAGTTCGCGCTGGATGTTATAGAACTCAGCTCGAAGTCGATGATCCTCGATATCTCCTATGTCCTTTGCCCATTGCAGAATATGGGCATCGCCGGAAGAAGGTGCCATGCGAAGGTTCTGGTGATCCCGTCTGTACTCCAGCATGGGGTGTAGGACATAGAATCCATCATTAAGAGAATCGTCCGGTTATTGGATGCAACAGAAGTTGGTCTTATGGCCGAAGGCGACCCTGCCTCCCCTCATCTTCTTGTCCCTGACCTCTCCACCCAACGATTGGTAGTGATACATAGCACTGTCGAGAACATCCTTGATGTGGGTGTAATCCTTTTTGTGAATGTTCTTCGACGTGTCCAAGTAAAGAGCATGGGAGAACCGGGGGTAGAGGATGATGAGGACGGCGCGCCCGCCGCTGCGCAAAATAAGTCCTCAAATTAATTAGCCTCCACCGTGCAAATGAATGATTGAAATCGAAGGAAGCATAGCAGCGCGGATGACTTACACGGGATGATAAGGCACGAGAATCGCCCCCTTGTCCTTATTGGTGAGCATGAAACTGACGATGTAATCCCTCGCGTATTCACGGTGATTTGTGCAGACTCCCAAGAAGCCCTCGTGCATGTAGTACGGGTCAGCAACACAGATATGAGATATCTGCTCAACCCCGATGATGTAGTTCATGTGCAAGGCATAAAGGCGGACAAACGTAAAATCCAGCTTCTTCACGTGAAACATGTCGAATATGTAATCGAATCGGAGGAAGAACTTATCCGCGGGGAAGCTGTCGACGTACGACATTTGCCGCGGAACGTTAACCACGTAGAGTGGGTATCCTGGATCTTTTGAGGCGATGAGGTCTTTCTCTACCCATAGCTCATCGTCATGAAGTCTCTTTAGATCGCCGAATCTGGCCTGTAGCGCTGTTGCAGGTAGGATTGGTTGACCGGGGATATGCCATTTATCCGCATCAGGGATATCTATATGGTCCTGAAGCCGAGGCTGCTGAGGCGGCTGGATCAAAGAAACAGCTTTTTTGCCTTTCCTCGCTCTCTTCCTAAACTTCTTTACTACCGAAAGGTCATCCATAATATGTTGAGACGGCAATTCAGGCACCGACTCATGACGCTCAAACCCTAAGGAGGCGCCAGTATAGACATACTGTTCAGCAGCGCCATCGTCGTCCTCATCCTCATCCATGGCGACGTCATCAGTGACTAATGGAGCCTCCTCCTTACGCCGACCGCTATCACCCAACCCGACACCCGACGCTAATTGGGTAGGTGGGGTGTTGATGTTCATACCTTGTTGAGGCTCCGTGCTCGTGGGTGTGCTCCCGGCCGCCTCCAGACGAAGCAGACTCTTTGGCCACAACAGGACCCACCCAGCATTGCAACAATCACCAAGCCGCCGCGGTGTCTCGTCGTCATCCCCCAGTAGTACTGGAGGAGGCAAATTCTCGTGGCCCGGTTTCACACTGGCCATGGAAACATTGAAGACGTTCGGGGGGATCGGCCGGCTGTGGAACAATGGTTCCTTCGGCTCCATTATTGTCGCCTTCCCCACATCCACCTTCTGGTCGCCGATGGTGTACAATATGGTGCACGGGGTTTCGTCGGCCTGCAAAGAAAAGTCTGCGACGTGAGACATCCGAAAGGCAACGAAAAAGGGAGATTATACATTTATATTGAAGGGGGCCGGTGTGACAGATACCGTGAGGGCGTCGAGCTCAGCCAAAGACGAAGCACCGCCTAGCACGTCCGGTGCGGGAGCCGGTGCGGGAGCAGGTGCAGCTGCAGGTGCTGGTGCAACGCTAGTCGAGCTGCTCCCCGCCAAGAAGTCAGCAAGGGGAAAGTCCGCTGCATCTTTTTCTGGATTTTGCCTGCTCCAATTGAAAACGGCCGGAACCAAGGTAGTAGAAATATCTACAGCCACCTGTTTTGCGGCAGCTACCGCTGTTACGACTATCTCAGTTGATCTTTTCTCAACCGCAATCTCAACCCTCTTGTCGATGTTTTCTTCATTTAACCTCCGTCTTTCCTTTCTCTTCTCCGTGGTCTCACGGTAGTACTTCTTCCACGTGGCGCCGTCTCCAACACCGTGCACGCGTCCATACGACGGTCGAGTATCCACCGGTTGTCGTTTAAATATGTTCAATGCCCGGTTGAATGGAGTGTCCCACTTGGGCCTCGCCAATGCCTCGGACGGCGAGTCGCTTTCGGCTGCAATCCTGTGCTGCTCTCTGTGCAAAAGGCACAATGATCGTTTACAAATATGACTAACGTGTGCATTCGAATTTATCAGAAACTAAAATTACCAGCAGTCTCATGAACTCCTTAATGACCGGTGTTGTCTCATAAACCTTGTTCACTGGGTCCCAATGGTGCCGGGCCCTGAGGACGTCATGCTCCTGCGGGACGGTGAACTCCGCCAAGGGGTCTGGGATGCCCAGACTCGCGGCTTCCGCGTCCTCCTTGGCCCATTTGGACCTCTTTCCGCCGTAACCACGACTTCCGAGGTGGTGGCTCCCAAAGTTCCTCTCTTGAAGCCCCTTCATGTATTTAGACTTTTTTTTGGCATCTTCGGCCTCGCAAGCCTCCTTGAATATTTGAAACTGCTCTTCTGTGATTGTCGGATTATCCTTTACAATCTCGGAGTAGGGTTCCTTCTTATCGATGATCCTTGCTTTCACTCGATTTTTCCAAGCGGCCAACGCGTCGCTAAACTTGGTCATGGCGTGTTTGTTTATCTTCTTCATTTTCGGGTCCTCGTCTGGATCTTTATAATCCTTCTCATTCCGGCCCGGGAACAAGAATATCTGGTGAAACTTCTTTAGGAGGGAGCTCCTCATATTTTCTATCTTCTGTAGTTTCTCATCGTTGATGGTGGCGGTTGTCCGTACGATGCAGCCTATTTGATTGCCGTAGCATCGACGCGCTTCCTCGGGCGCCATTGGCTCAAATTTGCCGTCGTCCACCTCCGTGACCACCAATCTAGTAGTCTTGAGTTTGTTAGGAACCCGTTGCCTCTTTGCTTTCGATTCTACACCGGCTCCGCTCCCCGAGGCAACGCCGGTCTCATTCTCGGCACCGGTCTCGATGCCGGTCTGAGTCTGAGCGCTGGTCTCAGTCTCAGCACCGGTCTGCGTGTCGGTCTCAGTCCCCGATGCCAACGGTGGGCCCAACAATAACATCGGTTGATCGTCGGTAAGGCTAAAAAATTCGTCTGCCGCCCGGTAGGCGTCGTAGCAATCACCAGAACCCTGCCCTTCATCGTTGCTAGCCATGTTTCCTATGATTAATTCTAGTCAATTCATTCTATACCTAATAAAATGAATAATGACATAAAAAAGGCCTATTGTTTTGCAGGAATGTTGACTCCTTCCTGGTGCGGCAAATCTCGGGCACTCGATATGTCCTAGTTTGTAGCACAAGTCATGCCGAAATTCACGGAAAATTTCGGCATGACCTTTGCTAAAACGTGGACAAATCGAGAACCTGAAATTTGCCGGAACAGAAATGAATCAACATTCCGGCAAAACATAGGCCACTCAGCATCATTCCAGCACAAGTCATATATAGTTTGACCAAGTTTTTGAAAAGAAAAAACAATTCTGTTTTTTGTTTATAGCTATGCCATAGCTACTGTTTTTTATTTATAGCTAAATACTTATGTTTTTTGTCTAAAGCTAAAAGTATTTAGCTAAAAATATTCAGGTCCATAGTCCAAATAATTCAAATTTCATTTGAATGAAATTTGGAACAAATTCAGGTCCTAAAAAAATTGCTAATCATTTTTCCTAAATGCTATAAAATGCCTACTGCCCTAAAAAATCTAGGGTTCATATGAACACCTAGTTTTCATATGAACATCAACACAGTATCAACATATATATGAAATTGCCCTAGCAGAGAGAGAGAGGAGGGTAGGGGACAGTAGAGACAGAGCCTTACGGTCAGCGGCAAGGGTAGGCTCTGGCTCGGGCGGCGGCGGTGAGGTCGAGGGCGGCGGCGGTGAGCTAGAGGGAGGCGACGGTGAGGTCGACGATGGCCTCGGGCGGCGGCTGTGAGGTCGAGGGCGGCCTCGGGCAGCGGCGGTGTGGTCGAAGGCAGCCTCGGGCGGTGGCATGTGGTCGAAGGCAGCAGGGCGACGACGGCGATGGAGCAGTTGGGGGACAGGGGGCCGGGAGTAGAGAGAGGGGGAAAGGACTTAGTGAAATTTTGAGCCCGGGCAGCCGGGATTTGAGTCAAACTAGCAGTAGCGCATTTTTCCGGAACGCGCTATAGCTAAGATAGCTACAACGCGTTTTGAAAAAACGCGCTACTACTATTCCATTCTGTTTTTACTTGTTTTTCACTTTATTTTATTTCCGTTAGCAGCAGCGCCTTATACGTAAGCGCGCTACAGCTAAGGATATTAGCAGTAGTGCTGGCCTCTATACGCGCTACTGCTATGTTGGGCTAGCCATGTGCGCCCAGTTCAAACATAGCAGTAGCGCTGCGCGCTGCTCCTAAGTAGTAGTAGCGCTTGATTTTGTACAACGCTACTGGTAAGATTCTGTGTATAGGCTTTTCCCTAGTAGTGGTGAGTCCTTGATCTTGATCGTACACATTTGCGTGTATGATTAGTGTACGATTGAATCGAGGGCGTCACAAGTTGGTATCAGAGCCGACTGCCTGTAGGTAGCCCCCTTTCCAACTCCTTGGCCGAAGTTGAGTCTAGTCGTCCAAAACTGTTTTACTAACTTGGCTGTGTGGCTTACGGGCCCACGTCACCATTGGGTGGTATTAGGATCTTTTATTCCTCCCCTTTACTCTGGGACTCTGATCTCTCGTCTATTCGGGTTAAATATTTTACTAACTCTACCCCTAGGTTCTCGAAACCGCTTTCTCTCGGAGAGCCCCCCCCCCCTCATTCCAGAAGATGGCGAGTCATCATCTGAAGACTCCGAAGATACTCCTCGAAGTTCCCGAGACCATTGAGCCCCCTATTTTTTTGCAGTTCCCTATCACTGATAAATCCCCGTGGATAACTTCACATCCTTGCCGTTTGTATCTTTATTCCCAGTCGCCCTTGTTTTCACAAGATACCCCAGAATAACTTCCGTTGTTCCGAGAATCCTTTGAGCTTACTGCCTTGCAGTTCTTTACTACATGAATACGGGTACGAATAATTCCTCACAATTATCGGGGATTCGTTCATCCCCAATTGTTTAGGTATTTCACAAAAGTCTTCGAAATACCATTCGATCTTCCGAAAATCCTCACCAGCCTATTCTTGTTGAAATTCTTGTTTGCTTGCATTATGGTTAATTCCATATATCTAGTAATTTTCGTTGACATCCTCTGTCACTATAGTTTCGAGTCCCTTGATCCAATATGTCGCGAATGCTCGTAATCCTCAATCAGATCCCAGCATTCATCCTTCCGGCTCAGACATCACTCTAAACATGAGCTCGTTCTTGTCAAATCAAACCTTGATTGATTGTCGATCTGTATCGATTCAACTCAATTATCTTTTGGTTAGAGCCTCTGCTTCAGATCTTCTGATTTGAAAACCGCAATTCCTTTGTATTCAAGCTTTGATGTTATCCAGTTATATCTATAACCCGATGCCTTCGCATTCTTTCTTCTTCTGGGTGAGTATCGATACTCACATCAGATCTTTTATGGACCGCCATATCCTTGGTTGGATTATTATTCGACAATGTCCTTCATATTCATTAAACGTGTGAGTTTTGCCTTGACATATAATGCCTTTGGTAAATTCTATCATCTGCTTTTGTCAACCATGCTCTGCTTTCGAGCTGGTATATTTTAATCCTGAAGTTAGTGGTATATGTTCCTAAGATACCCCTATGGGTTGAACTTATGCCTTCCATAATCCATATGAACCCGAGAGTTCTCACAAGTCTTTCTCTTCTGGTACTTCGCCAGATAAATCTTCTGCCCTACAATTTCTTCGAAAACGCGGAGTGAATGAAAGGTTATGCATTGAAGAAGTGGGAGTCGACTTTGAACTCTGTGTTCATGCCCATGGACCCGATGTGGAACTTATCATGGAAGCTTCTTGCAATAACAACTATTTCCTTGATATAATATCATCTGCTATCGGTGAATTGATCCTTCGCAACCGTGGTTCCGACCATGATTGTTCTTCTTTGGTCCCATTTCTTGGACAAGTTAAATCACTTGTCTTCTACAGGTCAATACGCCTGCCCAACCTCTATTGTGATCTACCTTCGATTATTACCCCTGGTATTTCGAGGATATCATGCCATTGCACTACATCTGATGAACTTTTGATGGAGTACTACCTTACCCCTGTCTTTGTCACTTCATGGGTTCTGGGTTGTTTGTCAACTGAGAACACCGATAAGTGAATCGATTCTGCACTCCGATTCAATAACTCTAAGTAATTTTTGTTGCTTACGAGTTTAATAATCCTTCAAGTCATTCCTAGCCTGATCAGCTATATTTTTATCGTGCCAACTTTTAACTGTGCTACCTGGTCCTTATGCCCGGAGTAACTTCTAACGACGAGCAAAGCTTACGTCGATCTTCTTCATCATATCATTTCACCTCGAACAACAAGCTTGATTTCGAGTTTGTGTTGTACCCGTGGTTCCAATAACCTTTCGCTTTATCATTCCTTTGACTTGATGTCGCCACCGATTAATTACATCTTCATGAAAACTCTCGACAAATGTGTCGTGTTCATCATCAACATTCTGAGCTCTTTCAGGATAACAGTTGGATTCTTGTTGAGAAATACAATCCTTGACCTTCGATGATTTGGGTTATCATCGGCAACATTCTTGCCTTCCACCCAACAAAAACGTGTTCATATAAAATTTTAGAAACACATCTTTTTGACATGTTGATGGATTGCTGCTTAACCCATCGGCCACATCCTCATCATTTACGTGAGATGTTCTAGAAATTCCTGATGGATCCTTTGTGATTCCCAAGGTCCGATCGTTACCTGATGACCATGTCAATGCTATCCCGAAGCATGGCTGTAGTACTCCGAACATCATTAAGAACATTGGAGGCGCAATGCTAAATGTTTCTTGATCACCTATCCAAACACTGTTGTATGGGTAACGTCATAAATTTCCTCACCCCCTTTACCAAAGTGGTTATCTACTTGGTGTCATATCATGTATATCCTACTCCGCTTCCCCTTGGGAAGGATATACTCCTAATACTTATGTTTAAACACATTTTTCCTTCCCATTGGAGTGTGTAATCGGATAATCACATTTTTCCTTTCCGTTGGTTTGTTTAACCTTCTATGGTCTATGTGATATAAACAGAAATAATTGCCCGCTTATAAAACGCCCCGATGTACAACCTTGTGAGTGAGACCCTGTTACTATTCTTGATGACATTCCGGTAACCACCGATGGATGCGAAACTTGCTGATTGGTCCGCCTCGTTCAATGAGCAGGAATATGGTTCTTTTCATCCCTCGCCCTTGGTACCGACGATTGTTGCCGACATAACTCACAGGCTACCCTCTGACATGCCTTGCAGGAATATGGGTTTTTTAACCCACATGGTGGGCCCATAACCCACCGATCCACAGGATCGAAACGTGACTCTCCTGTACAACCTTGATGCCGAAATATTCTTTACACTTGGCTTCATATCTTATCACGAGCCACCCTCCGAGAGCTGATCCATTCCCGATGCTCTGAACCCACTTCTCACACTCTGTTCAGGTTTCGATCGTTTGTCCATTCCCTTGAAACTTCCTATTATACCTTCTTATTTTTCTCTCGATGTTTTCTTAAGTTTCAACTCGAGAGATACTTCTACCACATTCCCTGAATTCTTCGCCAGATAATTAACCCTATAAGGGCTAGTTCTCCCGAAGTTACTCCTTACTTCCCCACTTAAATCTCGGGACGAGATTTCTTGTAGTGGAGGAGATTTGTAACACCCCGAGGATCATGCTACATTAACCCACCATGATGATCCTAAGCTACTGTGAATTGCAATGATAATCATGTTGGGATAATATCTCATTTCAAATTCCTCTCTGAAACAATTCAAAGTCGCAATGCAAAATGAGTTTGCTCAAAACTTGCTAGAAAAATGTCCGTCATTTGACAAATATTCCATAACATTTATTTGTTAAGGAACACAACATCACTCTTGTGCAAAGATGAGCTTTAGCAATTATAACAAAATCATTTCAGCATTTTTTTAAAATGCTATCCTCCTTTTGGAAAATTCAAATGAACTCCAAAATTGCACAAACTTTTTGTGGCACTACAGAATATTTCATAGTATTTTTGTGGCCAAACTCCACTTTTATACAAGGTCT
The DNA here is from genome assembly GCF_018294505.1 of Triticum aestivum. Taxonomy (NCBI): domain Eukaryota; kingdom Viridiplantae; phylum Streptophyta; class Magnoliopsida; order Poales; family Poaceae; genus Triticum; species Triticum aestivum. Next base: position 10,896,647 of record NC_057800.1, read on the forward strand.
TTTGGTGGCTTGAATTATTGCAAAACTGTTGCTGTAAAATAAAACAGAAATAGAAAAGACAAAAGCTTTTAAAAGTAAAACAAATAGAGAACCCCCCCTTTGGGCCTCGACCAACTGGCCGGCCCAGTCGCCCACCCACCCGAGCCGACCCAACTTCCCCTCCCTCCTCATCCTCCTGTTCACAGGAGGCGTGCTGGCTGCCCGAGCATCATCCATGGCCGGGGATCGCCACGCGACGGCCATCCGAGCCTCCCGACGAGGATAAGGTCATCCCCGACGCCTAGGGTTTCGCCCGTGTCCACTCCCCCTCGTAGTTCTTCCCCTCTCATCCCAGATCCTCCTCTGCAATCTCACCGAACGCCACCGTCGCCATGGCCGCGCCGTAGCCGTGGCCATCGTCATCCCCGCGCCTCACCGGCAAGCGCACGGGCTCCCCCAAGATCCGCTACTCCCTCTCCGGCCTCAAGCTCAAGCTCTACGCCACCGCAGCCTTGGGATCGAGCCGTCTTCATCCACGGCCGCCGGCGCTCCTCCGGCGAATGTCGCCGTTCTGCTGCTCCTAAGCTACCACCAGGCCACCGTGTGCCTCCCCGGTGAGCTCCACCTCGTTTCCCCTCCGTTTTGCCCCTCGATCTGTTGCTGGTGCTGCTAGCTCCGCCATGGCCGAAGCTCACTGATACGTCTCCAACGTATCTATAATTTTTGATTGCTCCATGCTACTTTATCTACTGTTTCAGGCAATATTGGGCTTTATTATCCACTTTTATATTATTTTTGGGACTAACCTATTAACTGGAGGCCCAACCCAGATTTGCTGTTTTATGCCTATTTCAGTGTTTTGAGGAAAAGGAATATCAGACAGAGTCAAAACGGAACGAAATCAACTGGAGAAGTTAATTTTGGAAGGAAACCAACCAGATGGGCTTGTAGTGCACGTCAGGGGATCCCCGGGCTGCCCACGAGGGTGGGGGGCGTGCCCCCCTACCTCATGAGCCCCCTGGAGGTCCACCGACGTACCCCTTTCTCCTATATATACCTACATACCCTAAAACTTCTAGATAAGAACCTAGATGGGGAGTTCCGCCGCCGCAAGCCTCCAGAGCCACGAAAAACCAATCAGGACCCCTTTCCGGTACCCTGCCGGAGGGGGGGTCCATATCCAGTGGCCATCTTCATCATCCCGGTGCTATCCATGACGAGGAGGGAGTAGTTCACCCTCGAGGCTGAGGGTATGTACCAGTAGCTATGTGTTTGATCTCTGTGTCTCTCTCTCGTGTTCTCTCTCGTGTTCGCTCTATGGCACGTTGTTGATGTATCCCGAGCATTGCTATTGTAGTTGGATCTTATGATGTTTCTCCCCCTCTACTCTCTTGTGATGAATTGAGTTTCCCCTTTGAAGTTATCTTATCGGATTGAGTCTTTATGAGAACACTTGATGTACGTCTTGGTGATGAACTTGCGGGTTTCGTGACATTGGGAACCTATGCATAGGGGTTGGCACACATTCTTGATTCTCCGGTAGAAACTTTGGGGCACTCTTTGAAGTACTTTTATGTTGGTTGGATAAATCTGAGATTGTGTGATGCATATCGTATAATCATGCCCACGGATACTTGAGGTGACAACGGAGTATCTAGGTGACATTAGGGTTTTGGTTGATTTGTATCTTAAGGTGTTATTCTAGTACGAACTCTTTTATAGATTGATCCGAAAGAATAGCTTTGTGGTGGTTTCGTACCTGACCATAATCTCTACGTTTGTTCTCCGCTATTAGTGGCTTTGGAGTGACTCTTTGTCGCATGTTGAGGGCTTGTCATATGATCTATCTATGTTATTATTGTTGAGAGAACTTACACTAGTGAAAGTATGAACCCTAGGCCTTGTTTCCTATCATTGCAATACCGTTTACGCTCACTTTTACCGCTCGCTACCTTGCTATTTTTATATTTTCAGGTTACAAAAACCCATATCTACCATCCATATTGCACTTGTATCACCATCTCTTCGCCGAACTAGTGCACCTATACAATTTACCGTTGTATTGGGTGTGTTGGGGACACAAGAGACTTTTTGTTATTTGGTTGCAGGGTTGTTTGAGAGAGACCATCTTCCTCCTACGCCTCTCGCGGATTGATAAACCTTAGGTCATCCATTTGAGGGAAATTTGCTACTGTCCTACAAACCTGTGGACTTGCAGGCCCAACAACGTCTACAAGAAGAAGGTTGTGTAGTAGACATCACTCACCGCCGCCGCTAGCTTCGTCATCGCGCGCAACGCTGCTTCCGCTCGCCCTCGAGCATGGCCTCATGTTCCTGGAGTTCCTAGGAGTCCAACACGGTCACCCACGCGCCTCCCCTTTCCCCGCAGCGTCGCCCCCTACCTTGTCCGATTCCGACCGCCGCCCTCACTGCTCGTCGCCGTCGCTACGGGTCTCCTCCGGCCTCATCGCCACCACAGGAGGGCGCAGCTCGCTCCGCTCGTTCGGACGAGCCCAACAACGCCCGGAGCCAACGCCCGTAGCTCCACCTCGTTGAGCGCCCGAAGACCGCCGCCGCCCGTGCTCCGCGCCGACGCTGTCTCTGGCCGCCCCGGGGCTGGCCATCACCGCGGTTAGCGGCAGCTCGTCGCTCCCGTTCGAACGGCGTCGACCGCGTCCGTTTTGGCCCCCTGTAGACGAAATCCGGCCTCCCGTGCGCCTCCGCCGCCTCTCTGTGTCGCCGGTGGGTCCCAGGGGCCCCAGCTGACCTGTTGACCCCGGTCAACTGTGCTGACTGGGCACACAGTGTCTCTGACACGCGGGCCCCATCGCTTATTTTGTTAAATAAACGTTTTTCTAAATAAGAATGATTAATTAAAACTTTAGTTAAATTAGTTAGTTAATTAGTACTAACTAGTCACTGACTGCTGGGGCCCACGCCCCCTAACTAACCATGTTAGTTTAGTTAAGCCTCTGTTAGACAGAGAGGCTGACAGGTGGGTCCCACTTGTCAGTTTGACTGGTCAGCAGACCTGACGCAGTGCTGACGTCATTGCTGACGCAATAAACCTTTTCTGCTTTTAAGATAATTCAGAAATTGGTTTAAACTTCGAAAATCCGTAACTTTCAAACCGTAACTCGGATGAAAATGTTTTCTATGTGAAAGTTGCTCAGAAAAATCCAACGAATCGGAATATGCGGTCCGTTCATCTATCACATGCCCCTAGCATGCTGAACATGGGACATTTCCCCCTCCGGTCATTTGTCTGACACAGGTCCGGAACCGGGAAATCATTCCCGGTTGATTTTTTCCCCTTCTCCTTTATCGTGTAGCCTTACGTTAGGTCACACCCGGCACATCTTATTGCCATGTTATGCTTTGTGATGCTATGCTTGCTTTATATTTACTGTTTCTCCCCCCCCCCCTCTTCTCTCCGGTAGACCGCGAGACCGATGCCGCCCCTGTGATCGACTACGTCGACAACGACTCCTCCTTGCCAGAGCAGCCAGGCAAGCCCCCCCCTTTGATCATCCCGATATCGCCCATTCCATTCTCTCATGCTTGCATTAGATTTTGCTACTGTTCTTGTTTGCTCCTATTCTGATGCATAGCCTGTTTTTGTATCTGCTGTTGTACCTTATCTGCTTATCCTAAACTGCTTAGTATAGGTTGGTTAGTGATCCATCAGTGACCCCACTTGTCCTTTTTGCCCCTGCTTCATCATCGACGACTCGATCTACGTGATCAAAGACCAGGCCCCGACACCGCACATCACTTCCCCTTAGTTGCTCGACACTACTGGGCTACTATCGAGTATCGAGGGTGAACCTCTTCAGCACTTCTGATGTTAACCCTGTAGTGTAGACATTCGGTCGTGGTCATCGAGGGTGATTTCCTCCTTAACCACTTCCGATACGACTCTGTCGTGCAACCCCTCAAGTATGAACATCGGGGGTGATTCCTCTTACGTTCACCTTGATTATTACATCTAGTAGAATTCATCGGGGGTGATTCCTCAGGTTTCCCACTTGATGTTTGGACACACGGATACTTGGACTTTACCACTGTTACTTGGAAAGACGGGTCGACCCTGAGGGGTACCCGCGCGAGCTTAATTGCGAGTGATGTGGAGTCGGGCGGACCTAGAAGGTCCTCGTGAGATAATTACGAGGCGTGGCCGGGCATTCCTAGCCCTTGCCGCAAGTCCTCGAGACGGGGCAACGGGGTCACATCTTTCATGAGTCTCTGCTTGTTACCGCGCATTCCTAATCCACTACGATTTGGATATTTGATCCGAGGGGCCTTTGGCCCGATAGCACTAACCATCACGTGGGCATAGTATGGACGTTCTGCGTCGTATACATCAGCCGAAGCTTAATAGACGTCAGCGACTGAGCGGCGCGCGCAGGGTTAGACTGGTAAGCTCCAGCCTTTTTAGGGAGGTAGCTAGGTCTGCTCACCGTCGCCCACGCAACGTGTAGGAGTTCCCGGGGAGATGGGCCATGACCCCTGGGGGCATAGGTTTAGTCCGGCGTGCTGGCCTCTCTATTAAGCCTAGGTCGGGTTGCGGCGTATTGTTTGGCTGAGGCCGGGCATGACCCAGGAAAGTGTGTCCGGTCGGAGTTAATCGAGCGTGGTGGGTAAGTTGGTGCACCCCTGAGGGAAGAAACCATCTATCGATAGCCTGTCCTACGGTAACGGACACTTGGAGTTGTATCCCGATCGATACAACTAGAACTGGATACTTGTGATGAGAACTGGATGGTGATGAGGATTGGATTGTGATGATAACTGGATAGTATGGCTCTGGGATTACTTTCTCACAGGGAGTCGAGAAAGGATCTCTGGACGAGGTTGATAACTTTACTACTACTTTACCTTATGCTACTCTACTCCCTCCTGTTGCTGCAAGATGGTGATTTTCAGAAGATGCTAGTCTTCGATAGGACTAGGCCTTCTCTCTATTCTGGCATTTCTGCAGCCCAGTCCACCTATACAGCCTTTCTTTGATAATGTTGCATATGTAGTGTAGATCCTTGCTTGCGAGTACTTTGGATGAGTACTCACGGTTGCTTTGCTCCCCCTTTTCCCTCTTTCTTCTTCTTTCCGGTTGATGCAACCAGATGTCGGAGCCTAGGTGCCAGATGCCACTGCCGATGCTTACTACTACGTGGAGGCCGCCGATGACCAGGAGTAGTTAGGAGGCTCCCAGGCAGGAGGCCTTGCCTTTTCGATCGTTGTTGCTTTTGTGTTAGCCTTCTTAAGACAAACTTGTCTAACTCATGTCTGTACTCAGATATTGTTGCTTCCACTGACTCTTGCGTATTCGAGCTTATGTATTCGAGCCCTCGAGGCCCCTGGCTTGTAATATAAAGCTTGTATTATTTTAATTTGTGTTCAGAGTTGTGTTGTGATATCTTCCCGTGAGTCCTTGATCTTGATCGTACACATTTGCGTGTATGATTAGTGTACGATTGAATCGAGGGCGTCACATGTGAACAACTTCTACTGACAGAAAACATCTTTATAGAAAAGTTGTATGTAAGGCTATGCCGGCGATGTTGTCGATTTCTTGCCAAGAGGCAACCATTCCACAAATTGTTGTTGTGAGTTGAAAGGCGACGATTCTCCGGGGAGCTGCGGTTGGGCCCCATTGGGCGGGTCCCCACACAGTGGTTCTGAATTTCCTAACCGTCTCTGTTTGACAAGCACAGCTACCACTGAATTAAACTCTCATGTTTGTACGGCGATGCATGGCTGCTCCTGGACGACGTGATTTTTTTTGGGACCAGCAAATACAGTATATAGACATTTTTTCAGTTCAAATTTGAATTGCAAAAACGTCTTATAGGACAAATCCTAACTAGAGGAAGGAAGCTACGAGCCTACGACGAGTAGGAGTCTATCACGTTTAAGTTAGTTTCCAACTGCAACACGAGATCAAATCTACCTACACAAAGAAAAGAAAGGACACCAGGGATCGGGCCCCAAAAGAAACCCACCCTTACGTTTGCCGAGAGCGAGGGCGCCGGCATGACCCGCCACCACCGCAGCCGCTCCGTGCTGGCCGTGCTGGAAGACGCCGATCTCCTCTGGGAGATACTCCTCCGCCTCCCGCCGCAGCCGTCCTCCCTCCCGCGTGCCTCCGCAGTCTGCAAGCAGTGGCGGCGCCTCGCCACCGATCCTAGGTTCCTCTGCCAGTTCTACAAGCATCACCGGAAGCCCCCCCTCCTTGGCTATTTCGAGTACCACGAAGACATTGTGTTCACTCCAGTTCTGGACCCTCCCGACCGTGTCCCACCCATTCGCTTTGACCTTGTACGATTTGGCAGACGCCGCGATGATGACATCCGCTTCCCTCCCGCAAACAAAGTGCTTGGGTGCCGCCACGGCCTTGTCCTTGTCGGCGACCATTTGTGGAGAGAGGTCATTGTGTGTGACCCCATCACAGGCGAGCAGTGCCCCGTGACAGCCCCTTTGGAGTTCCAGAGGGGGTGGTTCAACGGGGCGGTGCTCTGCGCTGCCCGCGATCAGGGCCACGTGCACGGCGCATGCTATTCAAGCCCCTTTAAGGTGGTCTTGGTGTCCATGTACAGAGAATACAGAGATGTTTATGGATTACCCATCGCCCGTGTTTATTCCTCAGAGACAGAGACATGGAGCGGTCTCATCTCTACAGAGGTTTCACGTAATAAGTGTTCTTATTTTGGTCCTAGCACCCTTGTTGGTAATGTCCTTTACTGGCCTTCATACAATTGGGAAAACAACATACTTGAGTTTGATTTGGACACACAAAGCCTTACAGTGATAAAGGGGCCTCCAGGTATGAATGATTTCGACAACTTGCAGATCATCCAGGCAGAGGATGGCGCCATTGGTATTGCCGTGTTGTCTTACCATACCCTCCGACTATGGCAAAGAATGGTAAACTGCCGAGGCGTTGCCATATGGTTATCGCGCAAGCTCGTTCCATTGCGTATCCTTCTGAACATCCCTCCTCGAACTGAGAGGAAGAGGGAATGTCCTCGATTGGTGGGGTATGATGAGGGTACTGATGTAATCTTTTTAGGTATCCACAACAGTGTCTATATGGTTCAACCCAAGTCAATGCAAACCAGGAAACTAAATGTGACCCGTTCTCCAACTTATTGTTACCCACTCACAAGTTTCTTTCCACCAGGTTACTTGCAGAAGTGATGATTTTATAATGATAAAGTGATTATGAGTTTGTACACGGGTGCTTCTGTTAGATATTATCTCTATCTGTACTGGGTCACTGCCTCACTGGCAGGTTAATGCTTTTATGTTCTCCATATGAAGAAAGGGCTGCTGCAGTTTTGTGTTGTCCCTGAGTTCGTCGCGCATCAGTGTGGCCGGCAGCGTTGAAAAAACTGTTATCTGAAGAAACTTACTGAATGCATATGCCTTGGTCTAGCTATGTTTCTAATGTAGCAATATGATTTTGAATACCGTAGTATTAATGCAAGTTGTTTTTTATGATCTGTTGCTTATGTACGTGCTTGCGCTTGGGAGCTCCTATCTCTCCGGCCATGACAATTTCGGGCCCAAGTATCACCAAAAGGTGTGTGTTGAGTGTGCTTCTCAGCTTTGGTTTGAAAAGCATGACATCTCTGTCGATACAATGTGAGCATGATCCACCCGTGCTCCCTCTTTTTTTTCCTCCATTTGCCTCGAGATGAATATCAGGAAATTAATGGGTTAACTGCTGCACACTGCAAGATAGTACCAGACTAGGGAGAGGGGAAATATCATTTGGTCTGAACTAAGTGTATTCCAGAAAGTTGCTCTGGATTTTTCTAAAAAGCAGCAAATGCTGGATTAGCAAAATTCCACATGTTTATTGTTGCAGAGAGAGAAAGATGAGTCGAACCCGTTACTGGCATGGTGTGTGATGCCAAATGATCCCTCGTAAGATGCACAACTGTGCCGTTGTGTGGTTTTGCTTTTGGTGTTTACTCGACTGAAAGAATGCTGCAGAAGTCTGGTCTTTTTTTCCCTGGGAGTGAGGTTTCTGCTGTTATCCAGTTATTTGTAGTTGTTCATATCAGCCAGAGTACTCTTAAGATATTTCCTGCTGATGATACGGCAGCCAAATGTATACGCCATTCTTAGCTTGTAATTTTCTGCTTGACTTCGAAGTCATTTGAATATATTTTTTGTATGCTTGAAATTAACTAAGACTAAATTGTAATTTTCTGCATGACTTCATGACTTACAATATAATATAATGATTCTTAAAATGTTCGCTTAATCATAAAATGAACATGCATTTTAAAACATGTTTGTTACATCAAAAAAATGTTTGTGAATTTCAGAAATTGTTTCACCATTTCCAAGAAAATGTTTGTCGATTCTTGAAATGTTTGCCTATTCAAGAAATTGTTTAATGTTCAAATTTTTTATTTTTTTGCAAATAGTATGAATGTTCATGAATTTAAAAAATGTTCCTGATTTTAGAAAATGTTTGAAAATCTCTAAAAAAGTATTCACGAATTTGAAAAATATTCATGATCTCAGATATGTTCGCAAGTTTAAAAAATTGTTTATGATTTTCGACAATTGTTCACGATTTCCCGAAAATGAAAGTGATTGTGTATCTCGGTGATGCAGTAAAATGTGGGCATGGCAATTGCATATTATGATTTAATAAAAAAATCATAATCTCCGATGGCCATGCCCATAATCTCCAATGGCCATCAATTATGATTTTTTAACGTGCGTTGTAACGCATCGGGAGTCAAAGACATCACGTGGAATTTAATGTGTGTTGCAACAGGAGGACAAAATCATAATAATAAAAAGTTGATTCAACGTGGGTCAAAAAAAGTTAGATAATGGTTAACATAGTAAAGTAGTTAAAATAAAAATGACATAGTTAGCATATAAATCTTTTGTTTTGTTACACACTGCATAAACTGCATCATTCTTTTGCAATGTATATCTATCTTTATTTGAGCAAACTGCATTAACAATAATATATTTGCACTTAAATTCCACGCAATGTCTTGACTCCCGATGAATAAACATCAACTGATTGGTGGAAAAGGACGACTCCAATGTACGCGATCTCTTCGACAATGAATGGTGTCCGACAATGGGAGGTTGATGGCATCCACCAATACATTTTGCACAATCTCACTAACTATGATGCATCCATCAATGCCCATCTCCATATTGGTAAATGTGTCCATCCTAAAGAAATTTATATAGACAAGCTATCATGAGAACACTTTGGTATAGTTCAGGCAGAGAAAACACCATGCAGTGCACTACATGCCAAGATGGCTGCCAACTAGGGGCGTGCATGTATGTATGGGCTTAGGAAGGATCGAGAATTGGTAACTCATAGTTAGCCGCCCAATTGCATATCCTGGTTTGAGTGGCACATCGCGAGGCCTAGGTCTGAAACGATGGCATGCCAAATGAGCTACCAGGCAAAGCACAAATGAACAAGATGAAACGGTGCCTGAACAATCCTAGTTGAGACTCTCTTGGACATTGAATGTGTCCACATGCTGCAACCTTGAGGTATTCTATTGTGCCAGCATTTATAGCATCACCGACCACATGAATGATGGAGGATAACTGAGGGTATGTGTAGTAGAAGCTGATCGACTCCTCATGGACGGCAAGTATGGAAACATGCTGGTACAAAGTGTCCTTTCCTTAGTCATGCCCTGCGTAATTTCTGTTGGTTGATAAATCTAGTTTGGCAACCCTTTTCCAACCTACTACATATTGTCGATTAACCCGCACCCAAACAATCAAGGTGAATCAAACGAAATAGCATGTAATTAACAACAGGCATCAACTAAAATAAACACGCATGCACCAGCTAGAAGAGATGGGGCTTTGAAAAAAGGTAGGGAGGATAAAGTGAGCACTTACAAGCTACTATATGCCAAAGGCATGGCACCTCAAACATCGATAGGAAAATCGACTATGGGAACACATCCCTTGTGAATTCTGAAACTTTCTCTGTTCAGAAGTTCTCAACTACATCCCTCTGTTGCCATGACAACACCTCATGGACCTTTCAATTACACTGCTTAATTAGTGACAACAAACTATTATAGGGAAGGGGATGGGGGGGGGAGAGGGTCGACATGCCAAGTCGATAGAGAGGAGCGTTGTGCAGCACATGCTCCTTATAGAGCGAAAAGCAAACACAACCAGATTACGAGGGGCAGGGAACATGCGACTATAGAGATTGAGGTTGTGAAGCTTTGCACCCAAGCCTGAGGATCATCTTGCAGTCGACCGGAAACAGTGCCAACGCCAAAGAAGATCAGTGGTGATGTTGCGAGAAACAGACCGAGGTAGCATAAGTTCAAACTTGAACATTGTCATGTCCCCGCTCTCCAAAATCCTTCACATGATGGTCTAGGGTCACTGTCGATCGAAACTTGTGCTCATACGGCAGTCATGTGTTCAAGGAGGAAGGCTTTCATAGTTCTCCATACGTTTATTAATTTTTTGTATTATTTTATTTTCCTTGCGTTATATGGTTTCTTGTGTCCCTAATTGAACCTCTTACTGAATTGGGCCAAGCCTGGGTCACGGAAGGAGAATTCCTGGAGCACACTTTGGCTTCATCGTTCGGTTTTCTTTCCCTTCTCTCTCATGTATAAGAATCGCTCAAATTTTCTGAAATAAAAAAGAATCGCTCAAATCTTACGAGGTACGCACGACAGGGGAAAGAGACAGGATTTTTAGGTCCCGAGGATCAGGGCTCCTGTTTATCTCGCCATTCATCCACACTGGCCAACTTGGTGATCTGTGCTTGTCCTGCACGGCTAGCGGATTTGCAGACCTATGTAAACAGTAAACAAGGCAGTAGCAAATATTCGAAAATGGAAACCGGACAATGCTCCACCTCACTTGTCACACCGCTCGATCACTATTACTCTTTTTCTGTCAGACGCAAGGTGTTGCAGAAGAGGGTTGGCGTCCTGTCCCATCACTCTTTATCAAGCGAAGAGCGGAAAATTCATCGAGTTCCAGCTAGCTCTACCAGTCCGGACCAGGAACAGTTGCGCCAGGTACAAAGAGGGAACAGCGACAGGAGGATAGCAGTATGCAGAATGTAAAAGTTGCCAGAAGTCGAATGCAAAAGTCAAGAGAGAGAGGGAGCTGGCACATGCATAACTTTTTGAGGAGTTTTTTAAAAGGTGTTTTCAAAAGCTACAGATATGCCGACGGCATATGCCCCCGGATCGATGAGGTGTGCCCAACCGACACGCCTTAGATCGATGATGTGGCACGTGCCGCGGATCCACAACGTGGACCAAGCCTATGTTGACGGCCGCCGTTAGGGCCGTCAGCATAGATATGACGGTGTCAAATGCCCGTCAACCACAGGGTCACCGGGCCCACGACTATGCCGACGGCCACTATAGGCATATGTCCCGCTATGCCGACGGCCACCGTCGGCATTGTGGAGATATGCTGACGGCTTTTCTACACCGACGGCTTGCCCTAGGCCGTCGGCATACCTCAATATATGCTGACGAGGGCCGTCAGCATACGATAGGCCGTCGGGATTAGGGGTAATTCCTGTAGTGTTAGAAAGGCTTCACACTATTTCTTTTTGCAAATAATACAACTATAATAAAAATAAATATGTGGTAGTTGATCTCCTAAGTTTGTGTGATTTGAAAGCATTACTACCATTTGCAGAATTTTGTACTACTTGTATTTATATGTATGGACTTGATGAAACTAGAGGTATTTTTCTGTTATTCCAGTTACCACAGTAGATTGGCTTTGTCATGGGTAGTGATGAATCAGAATGTTCTTATGTAGAAAATGGTGTTCCCTCGCAATTTATATGCTATAATTTGTTTGGATTTTCTTGGATACCTACAACATTAAGAATTTATTTTTTCAAATACTTAACTTATTTGTGTCTCAAGAATCAAGATACATGGGCGCTGCAGTGAATCTCTGATGTTACTATTTATTCTTCGGTGTCATAATTTTCTTTGTGCCCGCTGGACATGGTAATCTGGAGGGAGTGAGTATCTAGGAAGAATGAAGTGAAGAGAATTGATGCACTGATATAATGATAAAATCAGTACAATGCCAGTCCCAATTTCTGCATAAACAGAGTGAAGAGCAGTGTAACGAAAGAGAATAGTACACTTCTAAACTATATATTTGATGGAATATTTACTTTGGAATTTGCTTTGGACTTTTTAATTCAACTTTCTTTTAAGTTCCATAAGAATTCTGAACTGCACACACTGTACAGTGTTGTTCAAGACATGATTATTCACAACTAGAAAGATCACTTTGATGCGAGCGGTCCACTTGATTGTGCAGCAGACCGATCAGGAGTTTGAGCCGTGGCAGTCCGCTGGATTTTACAAAATTCGCTATGCAACTTATGAGCGAAACCAACAATAAATCAGGGCAAGTGTGGAATTAGTTTTTGTGTGCGTTGGGCATTGCTTTGCACTTAATTACTTGGGTGTCTATAATTAATGCCCAACGCACACAAAAACTAAAAATTAAGTGCAAAGCAATGCTTGAACCCACAACCTATTTAACATAGCAACAGGTCCTAGCAAACCCGCTAGACAATTGTTTTTGGCAATACACAGAGAGACAACATATATATTCGTCGATGTTTTTGGGGTCAGCCCAGCTATGCAAGTCACCTCTATTTGGGCTGTTTCTTCCGGCACAATACCAAATCGAGGCATCATATCAGTCTTTCATGTCAGTTCACCTATTAAATAGTACCACATCAAATTTTTACACCAAAATCTACCGATTCATATATGTTAGCAAGTTTTTGAATCAACAGACAGCATACAAAATCAGTACACGGAGGGCGAGATGGGACATTAATGAGGGCAGTGGAGAATGCTCATGTGCAGGGACTTGCATGCTCGCATTAAGAAGGTTGATGGGAGATTGTGAGGGGCAATGGGAGAAAGGAAAGAGCCGTTAAATGAGCAAAAGAAATAAATTGTGACATGTGTGGCAAAACAAAATAAAACAGAGGGACTTTGCATTCTCGTTGATGGGAGAAAGGAAAGACCCATTAAATGAAAAAGAAATAAAGCCATAATTGTAACATGCGTGGCCGGGGGGCCTAACAAAAACAGAATTAAAGGGTGTGGTGGACTTGCATCAATTTAGACGAAACATCACGTTGCATTTTTTTCCGAGTGACTTCTGGTTTTGTGACCGCTACATTTTTGTATGAGGGTAATTTTTTTAGCTAATTTGCACGATATGTTGTGTTTAAAATGAATCTGTTTTTTGGGTGATGTGCTAACACTTTTATCGCTTTTCTTACATTTTCATGGCAGACTTATCAGCACACAGTTGCTCGCTGTATTAGCAAATCTAGCCCCGATGCTAATTCAGCTTTATACAATATTTTATAGCATACTCTCTCCGTCCATGAAATAAGTGTACATTTGTCATTTAAATTTCTTCACAGACGAGTGTACTTCTAATTTTCCAATGCACTTTAAAGTAGAAAAATATGTTTCTCTATCATCACACGGTAATCAAGACTAATAACATTCAACACATGGTCCCCTGACTTTCTACATGCACTTTGCTCATTGGGGTTGGGGTAATTAAAAAGGAGAGATATGGTGGCTTGCACCTTCCCCAATGCATTTTCTACTCCACATCATAATCTATCCTAATTATTTTTATATGTACACTTATTGATGAACCAAGGGAGTAGCCTCTTTAACTTTTGTATTTCATGAGACAATTGCAGACACTTGATTTTCATTTATCTTATTCATTGCAATCAAACAACTACACACACATAGAGAAAGAATAAACGGTAACTCAAGTGGGATGTTGTGTTGAAATAGAGGAAGTGGACCTATGTGTGTTGGTGGATCAGATGGGCAGGGTTTTAGGTCGTCTTTTTTTGTCTTCCATTGCAACGCACGGGCATATTTACTATCTATATCTTTACCTATTAATAAAGTACGGATTGCTTATGTGTCTGTTCGCCGTCAGTTGTTTTGTAAAAAAGTCCCTATTCTTCTTTAGAATTTACCCGCAATCCAGAAAATGTTTAATTTTAGAATTTTTCTGCTCGGGGCCCTTTCCTCGTGTACACGTACTGGCCCATGGGCCTGCTCATGGCCTTTGAAGAAAGAAGAGCAAATAAATAGTTGTTGGGACTGATGATGGAACCAACGACCCGCTAGCAGCCTTGCTAAGGCTAGCTCCTACTAGGTTATCTCCTGTTTCTGTTAATTCCCAGTTCGTTATACCTTTAAATACTCCCATATCGCTTGTTTACAAGCAATCATACCAATTTATATAGCCCCCGAATTATCACGAAATAAAAAGGACACCTCACGAATAATGAATGGAGGGTGAGGTGTGGGTCCTATTTATCCTTTGGAAAATAAATGAATTTGGCAAGAAGAAAGAAAATGACCTAATAAAAACTTGCCTTGAATATCAATTAACTCCTGGCAACGGCCATGGGGATGCCTTGCCATCTTGTAATAAAAGGAGGGATTATGGCATACCGAAAAGGAGGGATTCAGGTTTGTGATTGGGGAAAATAGGAAAAGTGGGAAGCCATAATATGGAAGGAATGAGAGGAAGGCCAATGACTCTGTCTAATAATATGGGTCTGTCTATGTTACATCTCACATCTAAGCCGACATCATCATCTAATCTGTCCTCACTTGTTGACAAACAGTATGCGTGGTTGCTCCCCGATCACCTCGTGTCGACCAGTTTGTTTGTTGTGTGGGCAGCCCATCCCTTCCAGCCCAACAACCTCCGCCACCTGCCCTTGTTTTTGTTGGGCTTTTTGTTTGTTTGTTCTTGTTTGTTTGAGAAGGAAAAGGCCACTCTCATTTCCTGCCCTTGTTCCTTTGCTCTTTTAAAACACTCTCATTTCCTGCCCTTGTTCCTTTGCTCTTTTAAAACACTCTCATTTCCTGCTTCCTCTCTTCTCTTTTCTGCAACTGTACAAATAAATGAAGTTTTTGTCAGACAATTCAACTTATGAAAATCAAAGAGGAGAAAAATAAAAATACAACAAAAAGGAAAACAAACACAAAAAGGAAAAGAGTAGCTTCCTGTAGTTTAGAACATACTTACAATTGTTCTCAAGCCATCTAGCAACATCCCTTCTGATGCATCACTTTCTGTCAGATCAACTATAGTTTACGTAGCTTGTGAACAAATGCCATGAGATGTTTGCTCCTGCTGGTCAGTCATGCTGTCATTCCCTGAGTCATGTTGTTGATTATTGTTATTCAACTCCAACTGGTCAGAATTTGTATCTTTGCTTGCAAAGCTCCTGTTTAAAAAAAGACACGAACATTTGCACCAAAAACATGAGCACCAGAAAAGAAGGTAAATCTCTTGCAGTGATAGGGGAAAATGAAAATTGTAAACCAAACATGAGGATAGCAAAAACCACTGAGTCTACGTCGAAAAGCTATTGTGTACATTCAAAAAAACATGAAAGAATAACTTGGAAAAACCACTGAGTCTACGTCGAAAAGCTATTGTGTACATTATAAACATTCTTACAGACATTTTTGTACACTCTGCTTTGTTCAGGCAACTTGAGGCGTTATGCATATTGAAGCATTTTTCATACGCGTTGTGCACATTCAGACAATTCTCTGGGCCAGGGAGAAAACATTAACCATTAAATTAAGAAAAAACTTGCTTTTGTCTCACTAAAGTTGGTTATCAAAAAAATTGAGAATGTGCCCCTCTACTAAAAGCTACACTACTACTGGGAAACAAAAACCTTGAGGACACATCGCCCTCTCATGCACGACACAAATACACATGTTAATCACTGAACATACAGACTGAAAAATGAAAAAAAAATGAAAAAGCCTAAATCCAACAATCTCAACCACTGAACTTACGTACTCAAAAATGTATGCTCTCTCTGAAAAATAAACATCCTGGAGATCCCACATTCCGAATCCAACTAAAAAATGTGTGCTAAACATCGTGAATCCCACACTCTAAACTTGCAGATCGAAATGAAAAATAAAACATCTTGAATCCCAAATTCTATAAACTAACAAATTCAGAATGTGTGGTATGCTCTGGAAAACACTCTGAATTCAGCGTGTTGGATTCTGCATTTCAGTAAAACACTCTGAATTCTGTTTTTATACCCTAGAGATGTGAACAATAACTTAATTTAAAGTCTAAAGTCTGAAAACTTACAGATCAAATAAAAAACAGCCTGCTTAATCTCATTGTCATCAACTAACACCCTTTCCCCCAGCACAATAATGGGCAGACAAAAAACAACTACGAGAAGCTAAGCTGAATTCATTAGTGTAGATGCTAGCTTCAACACACAGTATAATTTGTTCGTTGCTGACTCCAGACAAAACACCGACAACAAAAATTGACGTATATGGCTCCTGCCATTCATTGTTGGCTGAGGCAACAACCTCCTGTAGCCGAAGCTCCATGGCTCCCCCTCGCATATCCCCTACCCCACCCCTATACAACCGGCTTACAAAACAACTGGGTGATTTCCTACACATGACATGAACAGAGATCTATCCAACAACAAAACAAGTTTGCTCCTGACTCCTCGCAAACTGATACCTCTTGAGCACTGCGTTGGATTTCCTTGAAGAGGAAAGGGTGATGCAGCAGAGTAGAGTAAGTATTTCCCTCAGTTTTTGAGAACCAAGGTATCAATCCAGTAGGAGGCTACGCGCGAGTCCCTCGTACCTGCACAATACAAATAAATCCTCGCAACCAACGCGATAAGGGGTTGTCAATCCCTTCACGGTCACTTATGAGAGTGAGATCTGATAGAGATGATAGATAATATTTTTGGTATTTTGGTATAAAGATGCAAAGTAAAATAAAAGAGCAAAGTAAAAAAGCAAAGCAATAATAAAGTGATGGAATATTGATATGATGAGAATAGACTCGGGGGCCATAGGTTTCACTAGTGGCTTCTCTCAAGAGCATAAGTTTCTATGGTGGGTGAACAAATTACTGTTGGGCAATTGACAGAATTGAGCATAGTTATGAGAGTATCTAGGCATGATCATGTATATAGGCATCACGTCCGAGACAAGTAGACCGACTCCTGTCTGCATCTACTACTATTACCCCATTCATCGACCGCTATCCAGCATGCATCTAGAGTATTAAGTTCAAGAAAACAGAGTAACGCTTTAGGCAAGATTACATGATGTAGAGGGATAAATTCATGCAATATGATAAAAACCCCATCTTGTTATCCTCGATGGCAACAATACAATACGTGCCTTGCTGCCCCTACTGTCACTGGGAAAGGACACCTCAAGATTGAACCCAAAGCTAAGCACTTCTCCCATTGCAAGAAAAACCAATCTAGTAGGCCAAACCAAACTGATAATTCGAAGAGACTTGCAAAGATAAACAATCATACATAAAAGAATTCAGAGAAGATTCAAATATTGTTCATAGATAATCTTGATCATAAACCCACAATTCATCGGTCTCAACAAACACACCGCAAAAAGAAGATTACATCGAATAGATCTCCACGAGAGAGGGGGAGAACATTGTATTGAGATCCAAAAAGAGAGAAGAAGCCATCTAGCTACTAACTATGGACCCGAAAGGCCGAGGTAAACTACTCACACTTCATCGGAGGGGCTATGATGATGTAGAAGCCCTTCGTGGTGGATGCCCTCTCCGGCGGAGCTCCGGGACAGGCCCCAAGATGGGATCTCGTGGGTACAGAAGGTTGCGGCGGTGGAATTAGGTTTTTGGCTCCGTATCTGGTCGTTTGGGGGTACGTAGGTATATATAGGCACTAGTAGAAAACAGGGATATGGTCTAGGCCGGGTCAGCCCATTAGTCCCGGTTCAGTCTAGAACCGGGACCAATATGGGCATTGGTCCCGGTTCGTGAGCCCAGGGGGCCGGCCGGGCCACGTGGGCCATTGGTCCCGGTTCATATGGATCTTTTGGTCCCGGTTTGTGGGATGAACCGGGACCAATGGGCCTCGCTCCTGGCCCACCACCATTGGTCCCGGTTGGTGGCTTGAACCAGGACCAAAGGCTCCCCTTTAGTCCCGGCTCATGTCACCAACCGGGACCAATGAGGTGCCTATATATACCCCCTCGCGCAAGAGCAGAGCACAGTGCTCTGTTTTTTCTGGCCGAGGGGGAGAGGGCTTTGTGGTGCTCTAGCTCACCTCCTATGCACATGAGGTGTTCGATGGAATGCCCGAGCCACATTACTTAAACTTTCTCCTCTCGAAGCTCGACCTTCAAGCTCCATTTTCCTCGAGATTTGTCTAGATTTAGCGGTCCGTCACGCCCCGTCCCCGTCTTCACCGCCGTCGATCACCCGCGCCGATCTCATCACCCACACCACTGTGGTGAGCCTCTTGTTCTTCCCCTCTCATCCCAGATCCTCCTCTGCGATCTCACCGAATGCCACCGTCGCCATGGCCGCGCCGTAGCCGTGGCCATCGTCATCCCCGCACCTCACCGGCAAGCGCACGGGCTCCCCCAAGATCCGCTACTCCCTCACCGGCCTCAAGCTCAAGCTCTACGCCACCGCAGCCTTGGGATCGAGCCGTCTTCATCCATGGCCGCCGGCGCTCCTCCGGCGAATGTCGCCGTTCTCCTGCTCCTAAGCTACCACCAGGCCACCGTGTGCCTCCCCGGTGAGCTCCACCTCGTTTCCCCTCCGTTTTCCCCCTCGATCTGTTGCTGGTGCTGCTAGCTCTGCCATGGCCGAAGCTCACTGATACGTCTCCAACGTATCTATAATTTTTGATTGCTCCATGCTACTTTATCTACTGTTTTAGGCAATATTGGGCTTTATTATCCACTTTTATATTATTTTTGGGACTAACCTATTAACCGGAGGCCCAGCCCAGATTTGCTGTTTTATGCCTATTTCAGTGTTTCGAGGAAAAGGAATATCAGGCGGAGTTAAAATGGAACGAAATCAAATGGAGAAACTAATTTTGGAAGGAAACCAACCAGATGGGCTTGGAGTGCACGTCAGGGGTGAAGGAAATATGCGCTAGAGGCAATAATAAAGTTATTATTTATTTCCTTATTTCATGATAAATGTTTATTATTCATGCTAGAATTGTATTAACCGGAAACATAATACATGTGTGAATACCTAGACAAACAAAGTGTCACTAGTATGCCTCTACTTGACTAGCTCGTTGATCAAAGATGGTTAAGTTTCCTAGCCATAGACATGAGTTGTCATTTGATTAACGGGGTCACATCATTAGGAGAATGATGTGATTGACATGACCCATTCCGTTACCTTAGCACTTGATCATTTTGTTTGTTGCTATTGCTTTCTTCATGACTTATACATGTTCCTATGACTATGAGATTATGCAACTCCCGTTTACCGGAGGAACACTTTGTGTGCTACCAAACGTCACAACGTAACTGGGTGATTATAAAGGTGCTCTACAGGTGTCTCCGAAGGTACTTGTTGGGTTGGCGTATTTCGAGATTAGGATTTGTCACTCCGAGTGTCGGAGAGGTATCTCTAGGCCCTCTCGGTAATGCACATCACTTAATTAAGCCTTGCAAGAATTGCAACTAATGAGTTAGTTGCGGGATGATGTATTACAGAACGAGTAAAGAGACTTGCCGGTAACGAGATTGAACTAGGTATTGGATACCGACGATCGAATCTCGGGCAAGTAACATACCGATGACAAAGGGAACAACGTATGTTGTTATGCGGTCTGACCTATAAAGATCTTCGTAGAATATGTAGGAGCCAATATGAGCATCCAGGTTCCGCTATTGGTTATTGATCGGACACGTGTCTCGGTCATGTCTACATTGTTCTCGAACCATATGGTCCGCACGCTTAAGGTTTCGATGAAAGTTATATTATGAGTTTATGAGTTTTGATGTACCGAAGGAGTTCGGAGTCCCGGATGAAATCGGTGACATGACGAGGAGTCTCGAAATGGTCGAGACGTAAAGATCGATATATTGGACGACTATATTCGGACATCGGAAAGGTTTCGAGTGGTTCGGGTATTTTTCGGAGTACCGGGGAGTTACGGGAATACGGGGGAGAAGTATTGGGCCTTATTGGGCCATACGGGAAAGAGAGAGGGGCTGCCTAGGGCAGGCCGAGCGCCCCCCCAAGGCCTAGTCCGAATTGGACTAGAGGGAGGGGCTGCGCTCCCTCCTTCCTTCCCTTCTCCCTTCCCCTTCCTTGTCTCCTACTCCTAATACTTGGAAGGATTCCTAGTTGGACTAGGAAAGGGGGAATCCTACTCCCGGTAGGAGTAGGACTCCCCTAGGGCGCGCCATAGAGAGGGCCGGCCCTCCCCTCCTCCACTCCTTTATATACGGGGGCAGGGGGCACCCCATGGACACACAAGTTGATCTTCGTGATCGTTCCTTAGCCGTGTGCGGTGCCCCCCTCCACCATATTCCACCTCGGTCATATCGTTGCAGTGTTTAGGCGAAGCCCTACGTCGGTAGTACATCGAGATCGTCACCACGCCGTCGTGCTGACGAAACTCCTCCCCGAAGCTTTGCTGGATCGGAGCCCGGGGAGCGTCATCGAGCTGAACGTGTGCCAAGAACTCGGAGGTGCCGGAGTAATGGTGCTTGGATCGGTTGGACCGGGAAGACGTACGACTACTTCCTCTATGTTGCGTCAACACTTCCGCTTCGGTCTACGAGGGTACGTAGACAACACTCTCCCCTCTCATTGCTATGCATCACCACGAGGGTGGGGGGCGCGCCCCTCCCCCCTGGGCTCGCCCCCCTACCTCGTGAGCCCCCTGGAGGTCCACCGATGTACCCCTTTCTCCTATATATACCTACGTACCCTAAAACTTCCAGAACAGAACCTAGATCGGGAGTTCTGCCGCCGCAAGCCTCCAGATCCACGAAAAACCAATCAGGACCCCTTTCCGGTACCCTGCCGGAGGGGGATCCATCTCCAGTGGCCATCTTCATCATCCCAGCGCTATCCATGATGAGGAGGGAGTAGTTCACCCTCGGGGCTGAGGGTATGTACCAGTAGCTATGTGTTTGATCTCTCTCTCTCGTGTTCTCTCTCGTGTGCCCTCTATGGCACGATCTTGATGTATCCCGAGCTTTGCTATTGTAGTTGGATCTTATGATGTTTCTCCCCCTCTACTCTCTTATGATGAATTGAGTTTCCCCTTTGAAGTTATCTTATCGGATTGAGTCTTTATGAGAACACTTGATGTATGTCTTGGTGATCAACTTGCGGGTTTCGTGACATCGGGAACCTATGCATAGGGGTTGGCACACGTTCTTGATTCTCCGGTAGAAACTTTGGGGCACTCTTTGAAGTACTTTTATGTTGGTTGGATAAATCTGAGATTGTGTGATGCATATCGTATAATCATGCCCACGGATACTTGAGGTGACAATGGAGTATCTAGGTGACATTAGGGTTTTGGTTGATTTGTATCTTAAGGTGTTATTCTAGTACGAACTCTTTTATAGATTGATCCGAAAGAATAGCTTTGTGGTGGTTTCGTACCCGACCATAATCTCTACGTTTGTTCTCCGCTATTAGTGGCTTTGGAGTGACTCTTTGTCGCATGTTGAGGGCTTGCCATATGATCTATCTATGTTATTATTGTTGAGAGAACTTACACTAGTGAAAGTATGAACCCTAGGCCTTGTTTCCTATCATTGCAATACCGTTTACGCTCACTTTTACCGACGCTACCTTGCTGTTTTTATATTTTCAGATTACAAAATCCATATCTACCATCCATATTGCACTCGTATCACCATCTCTTCGCCGAACTAGTGCACCTATACAATTTACCGTTGTATTGGGTGTGTTGGGGACACAAGAGACTTTTTGTTATTTGGTTGCAGGGTTGTTTGAGAGAGACCATCTTCCTCCTATGCCTCTCGCGGATTGATAAACCTTAGGTCATCCACTTGAGGGAAATTTGCTACTGTCCTACAAACCGGTGCACTTGCAGGCCCAACAACGTCTACAAGAAGAAGGTTGTGTAGTAGACATCAAGATCTTTTCTGGCGCCGTTGCCGGGGAGACTAGGTAAGTGAAGGTATATCTTTATATCTTGCAATCGAATCTTTTTGTTTCTTGTTTTAGCACTAGTCTAGTTTATAAAAGAAAACTACAGAAAAATGGAATTGAGTTTGTCTCATACGCTTCATCTTTTTAATATCTTTCGTGAGTATGATGGAAAGGAAAATTCTGCTCAAATACTAGAAGAAGAAATCTATAGAATGTTTGGCACTAAATCTTTGTATGATGAGCATGATTGCAATGTTGTTAGTATGAATTTCTTGAATATCCATGATGCTAATGATATGCAAAGCCACAAGCTTGGGGAAGCTATGTTTGATGAAGATGATATTTTTTGTCCCCCAAGCTTTGATGAGCAAATTTACTATGATGAAAGCATGCTTCCTATCTATGATGATTATTGTGATGACACGTATGATTTAAAGAATAATGATAACCATGAAACTTGTCATCTTGATCTTAATTCTCAATCATATGATAGTTATTTTGTTGAGTTTGCTCCCACTACTATTCATGAGAAGAATTTTGCTTATGTGGAGAGTAATAAATTTTCTATGCAAGTAGATCATGAAAAGAATGATTTAGGTGCTGGTTATATTGTTGAATTAATTCATGATGCTACTGAAAATTATTATGAGGGAGGAACATATGCTTGTAGGAATTGCAATAATATCAAGTCTCCTCTCTATGTGCTTAAAGTTTTGAAGTTATGCTTGTTTTACCTTCCTATGCAAGTTGATTCTTGTTCCCATAAGTTGTTTGCTCACAAAATCCCTATGCATAGGAAGTGGGTTAGACTTAAATGTGCTAGTCATATTCTTCATGATGCTCTCTTTATGTTTCAATTCCTATCTTTTATGTGAGCATCATTGAAATCATCATGCCTAGCTAGGGGCGTTAAACGATAGCGCTTGTTGGGAGGCAACCCAATTTTATTTTAGTTCCTTGCTTTTTGGTTCTGTTTAGTAATAAATAATCCATCTAGCTTCTGTTTAGATGTGGTTTTGTTTTTTAATTAGTGTTTGTGCCAAGTAGAACCTTTGGGAAGACTTGGGTGAAGTCTTTATGATCATGCTGTAAAAAAACAGAAACTTTAGCGCTCACTAGATTAGCTAGAAGTTTTTACTGGAGAGTGCTATTTAGTTGATTCTTTTTGCAGATGATTACTAGACAAATTACTCAGCTCCACCAGTTTATGGTAGAATTTTTGGAGTATCAGAAGTTTGCGTTAGTTACAGATTACTACAGACTGTTCTGTTTTTGACAGATTCTGTTTTCATTGTGTTGTTTCCTCATTTTGATGAATCTATGGCTAGTAAAATAGTTTATAAACCATAGAGAAGTTGGAATACAGTAGGTTTAACACCAATATAAATAAAGAATGAGTTCATTACAGTACCTTGAAGTGGTGTTTTGTTTTCTTTCGCTAACGGAGCTCACGAGTTTTCTGTTAAGTTTTGTGTTGTGAAGTTTTCAACTTTTGGGTAAAGATTTGATGGACTATGGAATAAGGAGTGGAAAGAGCATAAGCTTGGGGATGCCCAAGGCACCCCAAGGTAATATTCAAGGACAACCAAGAGCCTAAGCATGGGGATGCCCCAGAAGGCATCCCCTCTTTCGTCTTCATTCATCGGTAACTTTACTTGAAGCTATATTTTTATTCACCACATGATATGTGTTTTGCTTGGAGCGTCATTTTATTTTCGTTAGCTTTGCTTGCTGTTTGAATAAAGTATCAAGATCTGAAATTCTTAAATGAGAGAGAGTCTTCACATAGTTGTATAATTATTTAACTACTCATTGATCTTCACTTATATCTTTCGGAGTAGTTTGTCATTTGCTCAGTGCATCACTTATATCTTTTAGAGCATGGTGGTATTTTTATTTTGAAGAAATAGATGAACTCTCATGCTTCACTTATATTATTTTGAGAGTCTTAAATAGCATGGTAATTTGCTTAAATAATCCTAATATTCTAAGCATACAAGATTTGTAAGGATTCTTATGAGTGTGTTGAATACTAAGAGAAGTTTGATACTTGATAATTGTTTTGAGATATGGAGGTGATAATATCAAAGTCGTGCTAGTTGAGTAATTATGAATTTGAGAAATGCTTGTGTTGAAGTTTGCAAGTCCCGTAGCATGCACGTATGGTTAAAGTTGTGTAACAAATTTGAAACATGAAGTGTACCTGGCTTGTGCATCCTTCTGAGTGGCAGTCGGGGACGAGCGATGGTCTTTTCCTACCAATCTATCCCCCTAGGAGCATGCGCGTAGTACTTGGTTTTTGATGACTTCTAAACTTTTGCAATAAGTGTATGAGTTCTTTTGACTAATGTTGAGTCCGTGGATTATACGCACTTTTACCTTTCCGCCTTTGCTAGCCTCTTCGGTACCGTGCATTGCCCTTTCTCACCTTGAGAGTTGGTGCAAACTTCGCCGGTGCATCCAAACCCCGTGATATGATACGCTCTATCACACATAAACATCCTTATATCTTCCTCAAAACAGCCACCATACCTACCTATTATGGCATTTCCATAGCTATTCCGAGATATATTGCCATGCAACTTTCCACCGTTCTGTTCATCATCATGACATACTTTACTTTTGTCATATTGCCATTGCATGATCATGTAGTTGACATCGTATTTGTGGCAAAGCCACCATGCATTATTTTCATACATGTCACTCTTGATTCATTGCACCATCTCGGTACACCGCCGGAGGCATTCATATAGAGTCATACTATGTTCTAGTATCGAGTTGTAATCATTGAGTTGTAAATAAATACAAGTGTGATGATCATCATTATTAGAGCATTGCCCAAAAAAAAGAGAAAGGCCAAAAAAAAGAAAGGCCCAAAAAAAAGGGCAATGCTACTATCTCTTTTTCACACTTGTGCTTCAAAGTAGCACCTTGTTTTTCATATAGTGAGTCTCATAAGTTGTCTTTTTATACTAGTGGGAATCTTTCATTATAGAACTTGGCTTGTATATTCCTACGATGGGCTTCCTCAAAATGCCCTAGGTCTTCATGAGCAAGCAAGTTGGATGCACACCCACTAGTTTTCTTTTGTTGAGCATTCATAGCTCTAGTGCATCCGTTGCATGGCAATCCCTACTCCTCATGTTGACATCAATTGATGGGCATCTCCATAGACCGTTGATTAGCCTCGTCAATATGAGAGTTTCTCCTTTTTGTCTTCTCCACACAATCCCCATCATCATATTCTATTCCACCCATAGTGCTATATCCATGGCTCACGCTCATGTATTGCGTGAAGGTTGAAAAAGTTTGAGATTATTTAAGTATGAAACAATTGCTTGGATTGTCATCGGGGGTATAGAAGTTGGGAACATCTCTGTGTGACGAAAATGAAGCATAGCCTAACTATATGATTTTGTAGGGATGAACTTTCTTTTGCCATGTTATTTTGAGAAGACATGATTTCTTTGATTAGTATGCTTGAAGTATTATTATTTTTGTGTCAATATGAACTTTTGTCTTGAATCTTTCGGATCTGAATATTCATATCACAAGTAAGAAGAATTACATTGAAATTATGCCAAAAGCACTCCACATCAAAAATCATCTTTTTATCATTTACCTACTCGAGGATGAGCAGGAACTAAGCTTGGGGATGCTTGATACGTCTCCAACGTATCTATAATTTTTGATTGCTCCATGCTACTTTATCTACTGTTTTAGGCAATATTGGGCTTTATTATCCACTTTTATATTATTTTTGGGACTAACCTATTAACTGGAGGCCCAACCCAGATTTGCTGTTTTATGCCTATTTCAGTGTTTTGAGGAAAAGGAATATCAGACAGAGTCAAAACGGAACGAAATCAACTGGAGAAGTTAATTTTGGAAGGAAACCAACCAGATGGGCTTGTAGTGCACGTCAGGGGATCCCCGGGCTGCCCACGAGGGCGGGGGGCGTGCCCCTCCCCCCTGGGCGCGCGCCCCTACCTCGTGAGCCCCCTGGAGGTCCACCGACGTACCCCTTTCTCCTATATATACCTACATACCCTAAAACTTCTAGAACAGAACCTAGATTGGGAGTTCCGCTGCCGCAAGCCTCCAGAGCCACGAAAAACCAATCAGGACCCCTTTCCGGTACCCTGCCGGAGGGGGGGGTCCATATCCAGTGGCCATCTTCATCATCCCGGTGCTATCCATGACGAGGAGGGAGTAGTTCACCCTCGAGGCTGAGGGTATGTACCAGTAGCTATGTGTTTGATCTCTCTGTCTCTCTCTCGTGTTCTCTCTCGTGTTCCCTCTATGGCACGTTCTTGATGTATCCCGAGCATTGCTATTGTAGTTGGATCTTATGATGTTTCTCCCCCTCTACTCTCTTGTGATGAATTGAGTTTCCCCTTTGAAGTTATCTTATCGGATTGAGTCTTTATGAGAACACTTGATGTACGTCTTGGTGATGAACTTGCGGGTTTCGTGACATTGGGAACCTATGCATAGGGGTTGGCACACATTCTTGATTCTCCGGTAGAAACTTTGGGGCACTCTTTGAAGTACTTTTATGTTGGTTGGATAAATCTGAGATTGTGTGATGCATATCGTATAATCATGCCCACGGATACTTGAGGTGACAATGGAGTATCTAGGTGACATTAGGGTTTTGGTTGATTTGTATCTTAAGGCGTTATTCTAGTACGAACTCTTTTATAGATTGATCCGAAAGAATAGCTTTGTGGTGGTTTAGTACCCGACCATAATCTCTACATTTGTTCTCCGCTATTAGTGGCTTTGGAGTGACTCTTTGTCGCATGTTGAGGGCTTGTCATATGATCTATCTATGTTATTATTGTTGAGAGAACTTACACTAGTGAAAGTATGAACCCTAGGCCTTGTTTCCTATCATTGCAATACCGTTTACGCTCACTTTTACCGCTCGCTACCTTGCTATTTTTATATTTTCAGGTTACAAAAACCCATATCTACCATCCATATTGCACTTGTATCACCATCTCTTCGCCGAACTAGTGCACCTATACAATTTACCGTTGTATTGGGTGTGTTGGGGACACAAGAGACTTTTTGTTATTTGGTTGCAGGGTTGTTTGAGAGAGACCATCTTCCTCCTACGCCTCTCGCGGATTGATAAACCTTAGGTCATCCATTTGAGGGAAATTTGCTACTGTCCTACAAACCTGTGCACTTGCAGGCCCAACAACGTCTACAAGAAGAAGGTTGTGTAGTAGACATCACTCACCGCCGCCGCTAGCTTCGTCATCGCGCGCAACGCTGCTTCCGCTCGCCCTCGAGCATGGCCTCGTGTTCCTGGAGTTCCTAGGAGTCCAACACGGTCACCCACGCGCCTCCCCTTTCCCCGCAGCGTCGCCCCCTACCTTGTCCGATTCCGACCGCCGCCCTCACCGCTCGTCGCCGTCACTACGGGTCTCCTCCGGCCTCATCGCCACCACAGGAGGGCGCAGCATGCTCCGCTCGTTCGGACGAGCCCAACAACGCCCGGAGCCGACGCCCGTAGCTCCACCTCGTTGAGCGCCCGAAGACCGCCGCCGCCCGTGCTCCACGCCGACGCTGTCTCTGGCCGCCCCGGGGCTGGCCATCACCGCGGTTAGCGGCAGCTCGTCACTCCCGTTCGAACGGCGTCGACCACGTCCGTTTTGGCCCCCTGTAGACGAAATCCGGCCTCCCGAGCGCCTCCGCCGCCTCTCTATGTCGCCGGTGGGTCCCAGGGGCCCCAGCTGACCTGTTGACCCCGGTCAACTGTGCTGACTGGGCACACCGTGTCTCTGACACGCGGGCCCCATCGCTTATTTTGTTAAATAAACGTTTTTCTAAATAAGAATGATTAATTAAAACTTTAGTTAAATTAGTTAGTTAATTAGTACTAACTAGTCACTGACTGCTGGGGCCCACGCCCCCTAACTAACCATGTTAGTTTAGTTAAGCCTCTGTTAGACAGAGAGGCTGACAGGTGGGTCCCACTTGTCAGTTTGACTGGTCAGCAGACCTGACGCAGTGCTGACGTCATTGCTGACGCAATAAACCTTTTCTGCTTTTAAGATAATTCAGAAATTGGTTTAAACTTCGAAAATCCGTAACTTTCAAACCGTAACTCGGATGAAAATGTTTTCTATATGAAAGTTGCTCAGAAAAATCCAACGAATCGGAATATGCGGTCCGTTCATCTATCACATGCCCCTAGCATGCTGAACATGGGACATTTCCCCCTCCGGTCATTTGTCTGACACAGGTCCGGAACCGGGAAATCATTCCCGGTTGATTTTTTCCCCTTCTCCTTTATCGTGTAGCCTTACGTTAGGTCACACCCGGCACATCTTATTGCCATGTTATGCTTTGTGATGCTATGCTTGCTTTATATTTACTGTTTCTCCCCCCCCCTCTTCTCTCCGGTAGACCGCGAGACCGATGCCGCCCCTGTGATCGACTACGTCGACAATGACTCCTCCTTGCCAGAGCAGCCAGGCAAGCCCCCCCCCCTTTGATCATCCCGATATCACCCATTCCATTCTCTCATGCTTGCATTAGATTT
The DNA here is from genome assembly GCF_018294505.1 of Triticum aestivum. Lineage (NCBI taxonomy): Eukaryota > Viridiplantae > Streptophyta > Magnoliopsida > Poales > Poaceae > Triticum > Triticum aestivum. The sequence goes on from NC_057800.1 coordinate 10,925,244, forward strand.
TGCTACTGTTCTTGTTTGCTCCTATTCTGATGCATAGCCTGTTTTTGTATCTGCTGTTGTACCTTATCTGCTTATCCTAAACTGCTTAGTATAGGTTGGTTAGTGATCCATCAGTGACCCCACTTGTCCTTTTTGCCCCTGCTTCATCATCGACGACTCGATCTACATGATCGAAGACCAGGCCCCGACACCGCACATCACTTCCCCTTAGTTGCTCGACACTACTGGGCTACTATCGAGTATCGAGGGTGAACCTCTTCAGCACTTCTGATGTTAACCCTGTAGTGTAGACATTCGGTCGTGGTCATCGAGGGTGATTTCCTCCTTAACCACTTCCGATACGACTCTGTCGTGCAACCCCTCAAGTATGAACATCGGGGGTGATTCCTCTTACGTTCACCTTGATTATTACATCTAGTAGAATTCATCGGGGGTGATTCCTCGGGTTTCCCACTTGATGTTTGGACACACGGATACTTGGACTTTACCACTGTTACTTGGAAAGACGGGTCGACCCTGAGGGGTACCCGCGCGAGCTTAATTGCGAGTGATGTGGAGTCGGGCGGACCTAGAAGGTGCTCGTGAGATAATTACGAGGCGTGGCCGGGCATTCCTAGCCCTTGCCGCAAGTCCTCGAGACGGGGCAACGGGGTCACATCTTTCGTGAGTCTCTGCTTGTTACCGCGCATTCCTAATCCACTACGATTTGGATATTTGATCCGAGGGGCCTTTGGCCCGATAGCACTAACCATCACGTGGGCATAGTATGGACGTTCTGCGTCGTATACATCAGCCGAAGCTTAATAGACGTCAGCGACTGAGCGGCGCGCGCAGGGTTGGACTGGTAAGCTCCAGCCTTTTTAGGGAGGTAGCTAGGTCTGCTCACCATCGCCCACGCAACGTGTAGGAGTTCCCGGGGAGATGGGCCATGACCCCTGGGGGCATAGGTTTAGTCCGGCGTGCTGGCCTCTCTATTAAGCCTAGGTCGGGTTGCGGCGTATTGTTTGGCTGAGGCCGGCATGACCCAGGAAAGTGTGTCCGGTCGGAGTTAATCGAGCGTGGTGGGTAAGTTGGTGCACCCCTGAGGGAAGAAACCATCTATCGATAGACTGTCCTACGGTAACGGACACTTGGAGTTGTATCCCGATCGATACAACTAGAACTGGATACTTGTGATGAGAACTGGATGGTGATGAGGATTGGATTGTGATGATAACTGGATAGTATGGCTCTGGGATTACTTTCTCGCAGGGAGTCGAGAAAGGATCTCTGGACGAGGTTGATAACTTTACTACTACTTTACCTTATGCTACTCTACTCCCTCCTGTTGCTGCAAGATGGTGATTTTCAGAAGATGCTAGTCTTCGATAGGACTAGGCCTTCTCTCTATTCTGGCATTTCTGCAGCCCAGTCCACCTATACAGCCTTTCTTTGATAATGTTGCATATGTAGTGTAGATCCTTGCTTGCGAGTACTTTGGATGAGTACTCACGGTTGCTTTGCTCCCCTTTTCCCTCTTTCTTCTTCTTTCCGGTTGATGCAACCAGATGTCGGAGCCTAGGTGCCAGATGCCACTGCCGATGCTTACTACTACGTGGAGGCCGCCGATGACCAGGAGTAGTTAGGAGGCTCCCAGGCAGGAGGCCTTGCCTTTTCGATCGTTGTTGCTTTTGTGTTAGCCTTCTTAAGACAAACTTGTCTAACTCATGTCTGTACTCAGATATTGTTGCTTCCACTGACTCTTGCGTATTCGAGCTTATGTATTCGAGCCCTCGAGGCCCCTGGCTTGTAATATAAAGCTTGTATTATTTTAATTTGTGTTCAGAGTTGTGTTGTGATATCTTCCCGTGAGTCCTTGATCTTGATCGTACACATTTGCATGTATGATTAGTGTACGATTGAATCGAGGGCGTCACATGTGAACAACTTCTACTGACAGAAAACATCTTTATAGAAAAGTTGTATGTAAGGCTATGCCGGCGATGTTGTCGATTTCTTGCCAAGAGGCAACCATTCCACAAATTGTTGTTGTGAGTTGAAAGGCGACGATTCTCCGGGGAGCTGCGGTTGGGCCCCATTGGGCGGGTCCCCACACAGTGGTTCTGAATTTCCTAACCGTCTCTGTTTGACAAGCACAGCTACCACTGAATTAAACTCTCATGTTTGTACGGCGATGCATGGCTGCTCCTGGACGACGTGATTTTTTTTTGGGACCAGCAAATACAGTATATAGACATTTTTTCAGTTCAAATTTGAATTGCAAAAACGTCTTATAGGACAAATCCTAACTAGAGGAAGGAAGCTACGAGCCTACGACGAGTAGGAGTCTATCACGTTTAAGTTAGTTTCCAACTGCAACACGAGATCAAATCTACCTACACAAAGAAAAGAAAGGACACCAGGGATCGGGCCCCAAAAGAAACCCACCCTTACGTTTGCCGAGAGCGAGGGCGCCGGCATGACCCGCCACCACCGCAGCCGCTCCGTGCTGGCCGTGCTGGAAGACGCCGATCTCCTCTGGGAGATACTCCTCCGCCTCCCGCCGCAGCCGTCCTCCCTCCCGCGTGCCTCCGCAGTCTGCAAGCAGTGGCGGCGCCTCGCCACCGATCCTAGGTTCCTCTGCCAGTTCTACAAGCATCACCGGAAGCCCCCCCTCCTTGGCTATTTCGAGTACCACGAAGACATTGTGTTCACTCCAGTTCTGGACCCTCCCGACCGTGTCCCACCCATTCGCTTTGACCTTGTACGATTTGGCAGACGCCGCGATGATGACATCCGCTTCCCTCCCGCAAACAAAGTGCTTGGGTGCCGCCACGGCCTTGTCCTTGTCGGCGACCATTTGTGGAGAGAGGTCATTGTGTGTGACCCCATCACAGGCGAGCAGTGCCCCGTGACAGCCCCTTTGGAGTTCCAGAGGGGGTGGTTCAACGGGGCGGTGCTCTGCGCTGCCCACGATCAGGGCCACGTGCACGGCGCATGCTATTCAAGCCCCTTTAAGGTGGTCTTGGTGTCCATGTACAGAGAATACAGAGATGTTTATGGATTACCCATCGCCCGTGTTTATTCCTCAGAGACAGAGACATGGAGCGGTCTCATCTCTACAGAGGTTTCACGTAATAAGTGTTCTTATTTTGGTCCTAGCACCCTTGTTGGTAATGTCCTTTACTGGCCTTCATACAATTGGGAAAACAACATACTTGAGTTTGATTTGGACACACAAAGCCTTACAGTGATAAAGGGGCCTCCAGGTATGAATGATTTCGACAACTTGCAGATCATCCAGGCAGAGGATGGCGCCATTGGTATTGCCGTGTTGTCTTACCATACCCTCCGACTATGGCAAAGAATGGTAAACTGCCGAGGCGTTGCCATATGGTTATCGCGCAAGCTCGTTCCATTGCGTATCCTTCTGAACATCCCTCCTCGAACTGAGAGGAAGAGGGAATGTCCTCGATTGGTGGGGTATGATGAGGGTACTGATGTAATCTTTTTAGGTATCCACAACAGTGTCTATATGGTTCAACCCAAGTCAATGCAAACCAGGAAACTAAATGTGACCCGTTCTCCAACTTATTGTTACCCACTCACAAGTTTCTTTCCACCAGGTTACTTGCAGAAGTGATGATTTTATAATGATAAAGTGATTATGAGTTTGTACACGGGTGCTTCTGTTAGATATTATCTCTATCTGTACTGGGTCACTGCCTCACTGGCAGGTTAATGCTTTTATGTTCTCCATATGAAGAAAGGGCTGCTGCAGTTTTGTGTTGTCCCTGAGTTCGTCGCGCATCAGTGTGGCCGGCAGCGTTGAAAAAACTGTTATCTGAAGAAACTTACTGAATGCATATGCCTTGGTCTAGCTATGTTTCTAATGTAGCAATATGATTTTGAATACCGTAGTATTAATGCAAGTTGTTTTTTATGATCTGTTGCTTATGTACGTGCTTGCGCTTGGGAGCTCCTATCTCTCCGGCCATGACAATTTCGGGCCCAAGTATCACCAAAAGGTGTGTGTTGAGTGTGCTTCTCAGCTTTGGTTTGAAAAGCATGACATCTCTGTCGATACAATGTGAGCATGATCCACCCGTGCTCCCTCTTTTTTTTCCTCCATTTGCCTCGAGATGAATATCAGGAAATTAATGGGTTAACTGCTGCACACTGCAAGATAGTACCAGACTAGGGAGAGGGGAAATATCATTTGGTCTGAACTAAGTGTATTCCAGAAAGTTGCTCTGGATTTTTCTAAAAAGCAGCAAATGCTGGATTAGCAAAATTCCACATGTTTATTGTTGCAGAGAGAGAAAGATGAGTCGAACCCGTTACTGGCATGGTGTGTGATGCCAAATGATCCCTCGTAAGATGCACAACTGTGCCCTTGTGTGGTTTTGCTTTTGGTGTTTACTCGACTGAAAGAATGCTGCAGAAGTCTGGTCTTTTTTTCCCTGGGAGTGAGGTTTCTGCTGTTATCCAGTTATTTGTAGTTGTTCATATCAGCCAGAGTACTCTTAAGATATTTCCTGCTGATGATACGGCAGCCAAATGTATACGCCATTCTTAGCTTGTAATTTTCTGCTTGACTTCGAAGTCATTTGAATATATTTTTTGTATGCTTGAAATTAACTAAGACTAAATTGTAATTTTCTGCATGACTTCATGACTTACAATATAATATAATGATTCTTAAAATGTTCGCTTAATCATAAAATGAACATGCATTTTAAAACATGTTTGTTACATCAAAAAAATGTTTGTGAATTTCAGAAATTGTTTCACCATTTCCAAGAAAATGTTTGTCGATTCTTGAAATGTTTGCCTATTCAAGAAATTGTTTAATGTTCAAATTTTTTATTTTTTTGCAAATAGTATGAATGTTCATGAATTTAAAAAATGTTCCTGATTTTAGAAAATGTTTGAAAATCTCTAAAAAAATATTCACGAATTTGAAAAATATTCATGATCTCAGATATGTTCACAAGTTTAAAAAATTGTTTATGATTTTCGACAATTGTTCACGATTTCCCGAAAATGAAAGTGATTGTGTATCTCGGTGATGTAGTAAAATGTGGGCATGGCAATTGCATATTATGATTTAATAAAAAAATCATAATCTCCGATGGCCATGCCCATAATCTCCAATGGCCATCAATTATGATTTTTTAACGTGCGTTGTAACGCATCGGGAGTCAAAGACATCACGTGGAATTTAATGTGTGTTGCAACAGGAGGACAAAATCATAATAATAAAAAGTTGATTCAACGTGGGTCAAAAAAAGTTAGATAATGGTTAACATAGTAAAGTAGTTAAAATAAAAATGACATAGTTAGCATATAAATCTTTTGTTTTGTTACACACTGCATAAACTGCATCATTCTTTTGCAATGTATATCTATCTTTATTTGAGCAAACTGCATTAACAATAATATATTTGCACTTAAATTCCACGCAATGTCTTGACTCCCGATGAATAAACATCAACTGATTGGTGGAAAAGGACGACTCCAATGTACGCGATCTCTTCGACAATGAATGGTGTCCGACAATGGGAGGTTGATGGCATCCACCAATACATTTTGCACAATCTCACTAACTTTGATGCATCCATCAATGCCCATCTCCATATTGGTAAATGTGTCCATCCTAAAGAAATTTATATAGACAAGCTATCATGAGAACACTTTGGTATAGTTCAGGCAGAGAAAACACCATGCAGTGCACTACATGCCAAGATGGCTGCCAACTAGGGGCGTGCATGTATGTATGGGCTTAGGAAGGATCGAGAATTGGTAACTCATAGTTAGCCGCCCAATTGCATATCCTGGTTTGAGTGGCACATCGCGAGGCCTAGGTCTGAAACAATGGCATGCCAAATGAGCTACCAGGCAAAGCACAAATGAACAAGATGAAACGGTGCCTGAACAATCCTAGTTGAGACTCTCTTGGACATTGAATGTGTCCACATGCTGCAACCTTGAGGTATTCTATTGTGCCAGCATTTATAGCATCACCGACCACATGAATGATGGAGGATAACTGAGGGTATGTGTAGTAGAAGCTGATCGACTCCTCATGGACGGCAAGTATGGAAACATGCTGGTACAAAGTGTCCTTTCCTTAGTCATGCCCTGCGTAATTTCTGTTGGTTGATAAATCTAGTTTGGCAACCCTTTTCCAACCTACTACATATTGTCGATTAACCCGCACCCAAACAATCAAGGTGAATCAAACGAAATAGCATGTAATTAACAACAGGCATCAACTAAAATAAACACGCATGCACCAGCTAGCAGAGATGGGGCTTTGAAAAAAGGTAGGGAGGATAAAGTGAGCACTTACAAGCTACTATATGCCAAAGGCATGGCACCTCAAACATCGATAGGAAAATCGACTATGGGAACACATCCCTTGTGAATTCTGAAACTTTCTCTTTTCAGAAGTTCTCAACTACATCCCTCTGTTGCCATGACAACACCTCATGGACCTTTCAATTACACTGCTTAATTAGTGACAACAAACTATTATAGGGAAGGGGATGTGGGGGGGGGGGGAGAGGGTCGGCATGCCAAGTCGATAGAGAGGAGCGTTGTGCAGCACATGCTCCTTATAGAGCGAAAAGCAAACACAACCAGATTACGAGGGGCAGGGAACATGCGACTATAGAGATTGAGGTTGTGAAGCTTTGCACCCAAGCCTGAGGATCATCTTGCAGTCGACCGGAAACAGTGCCAACGCCAAAGAAGATCAGTGGTGATGTTGCGAGAAACAGACCGAGGTAGCATAAGTTCAAACTTGAACATTGTCATGTCCCCGCTCTCCAAAATCCTTCACATGATGGTCTAGGGTCACTGTCGATCGAAACTTGTGCTCATACGGCAGTCATGTGTTCAAGGAGGAAGGCTTTCATAGTTCTCCATACGTTTATTAATTTTTTGTATTATTTTATTTTCCTTGCGTTATATGGTTCCTTGTGTCCCTAATTGAACCTCTTACTGAATTGGGCCAAGCCTGGGTCACGGAAGGAGAATTCCTGGAGCACACTTTGGCTTCATCGTTCGGTTTTCTTTCCCTTCTCTCTCATGTATAAGAATCGCTCAAATTTTCTGAAATAAAAAAGAATCGCTCAAATCTTACGAGGTACGCACGACAGGGGAAAGAGACAGGATTTTTAGGTCCCGAGGATCAGGGCTCCTGTTTATCTCGCCATTCATCCACACTGGCCAACTTGGTGATCTGTGCTTGTCCTGCACGGCTAGCGGATTTGCAGACCTATGTAAACAGTAAACAAGGCAGTAGCAAATATTCGAAAATGGAAACCGGACAATGCTCCACCTCACTTGTCACACCGCTCGATCACTATTACTCTTTTTCTGTCAGACGCAAGGTGTTGCAGAAGAGGGTTGGCGTCCTGTCCCATCACTCTTTATCAAGCGAGGAGCGGAAAATTCATCGAGTTCCAGCTAGCTCTACCAGTCCGGACAAGGAACAGTTGCGCCAGGTACAAAGAGGGAACAGCGACAGGAGGATAGCAGTATGCAGAATGTAAAACTTGCCAGAAGTCGAATGCAAAAGTCAAGAGAGAGAGGGAGCTGGCACATGCATACCTGGAGGAGTTTTTTAAAAGGTGTTTTCAAAAGCTACAGATATGCCGACGGCATATGCCCCCGGATCGATGAGGTGTGCCCAACCGACACGCCTTAGATCGATGATGTGGCACGTGCCGCGGATCCACAACGTGGACCAAGCCTATGTTGACGGCCGCCGTTAGGGCCGTCAGCATAGATATGACGGTGTCAAATGCCCGTCAACCACAGGGTCACCGGGCCCACGACTATGCCGACGGCCACTATAGGCATATGTCCCGCTATGCCGACGGCCACCGTCGGCATTGTGGAGATATGCCGACGGCTTTTCTACACCGACGGCTTGCCCTAGGCCGTCGGCATACCTCAATATATGCTGACGAGGGCCGTCAGCATACGATAGGCCGTCGGGATTAGGGGTAATTCCTGTAGTGTTAGAAAGGCTTCACACTATTTCTTTTTGCAAATAATACAACTATAATAAAAATAAATATGTGGTAGTTGATCTCCTAAGTTTGTGTGATTTGAAAGCATTACTACCATTTGCAGAATTTTGTACTACTTGTATTTATATGTATGGACTTGATGAAACTAGAGGTATTTTTCTGTTATTCCAGTTACCACAGTAGATTGGCTTTGTCATGGGTAGTGATGAATCAGAATGTTCTTATGTAGAAAATGGTGTTCCCTCGCAATTTATATGCTATAATTTGTTTGGATTTTCTTGGATACCTACAACATTAAGAATTTATTTTTTCAAATACTTAACTTATTTGTGTCTCAAGAATCAAGATACATGGGCGCTGCAGTGAATCTCTGATGTTACTATTTATTCTTCGGTGTCATAATTTTCTTTGTGCCCGCTGGACATGGTAATCTGGAGGGAGTGAGTATCTAGGAAGAATGAAGTGAAGAGAATTGATGCACTGATATAATGATAAAATCAGTACAATGCCAGTCCCAATTTCTGCATAAACAGAGTGAAGAGCAGTGTAACGAAAGAGAATAGTACACTTCTAAACTATATATTTGATGGAATATTTACTTTGGAATTTGCTTTGGACTTTTTAATTCAACTTTCTTTTAAGTTCCATAAGAATTCTGAACTGCACACACTGTACAGTGTTGTTCAAGACATGATTATTCACAACTAGAAAGATCACTTTGATGCGAGCGGTCCACTTGATTGTGCAGCAGACCGATCAGGAGTTTGAGCCGTGGCAGTCCGCTGGATTTTACAAAATTCGCTATGCAACTTACGAGCGAAACCAACAATAAATCAGGGCAAGTGTGGAATTAGTTTTTGTGTGCGTTGGGCATTGCTTTGCACTTAATTACTTGGGTGTCTATAATTAATGCCCAACGCACACAAAAACTAAAAATTAAGTGCAAAGCAATGCTTGAACCCACAACCTATTTAACATAGCAACAGGTCCTAGCAAACCCGCTAGACAATTGTTTCTGGCAATACACAGAGAGACAACATATATATTCGTCGATGTTTTTGGGGTCAGCCCAGCTATGCAAGTCACCTCTATTTGGGCTGTTTCTTCCGGCACAATACCAAATCGAGGCATCATATCAGTCTTTCATGTCAGTTCACCTATTAAATAGTACCACATCAAATTTTTACACCAAAATCTACCGATTCATATATGTTAGCAAGTTTTTGAATCAACAGACAGCATACAAAATCAGTACACGGAGGGCGAGATGGGACATTAATGAGGGCAGTGGAGAATGCTCATGTGCAGGGACTTGCATGCTCGCATTAAGAAGGTTGATGGGAGATTGTGAGGGGCAATGGGAGAAAGGAAAGAGCCGTTAAATGAGCAAAAGAAATAAATTGTGACATGTGTGGCAAAACAAAATAAAACAGAGGGACTTTGCATTCTCGTTGATGGGAGAAAGGAAAGACCCATTAAATGAAAAAGAAATAAAGCCATAATTGTAACATGCGTGGCCGGGGGGCCTAACAAAAACAGAATTAAAGGGTGTGGTGGACTTGCATCAATTTAGACGAAACATCACGTTGCATTTTTTTCCGAGTGACTTCTGGTTTTGTGACCGCTACATTTTTGTATGAGGGTAATTTTTTTAGCTAATTTGCACGATATGTTGTGTTTAAAATAAATCTGTTTTTTTGGGTGATGTGCTAACGCTTTTATCGCTTTTCTTACATTTTCATGGCAGACTTATCAGCACACAGTTGCTCGCTGTATTAGCAAATCTAGCCCCGATGCTAATTCAGCTTTATACAATATTTTATAGCATACTCTCTCCGTCCATGAAATAAGTGTACATTTGTCATTTAAATTTCTTCACAGACGAGTGTACTTCTAATTTTCCAATGCACTTTAAAGTAGAAAAATATGTTTCTCTATCATCACACGGTAATCAAGACTAATAACATTCAACACATGGTCCCCTGACTTTCTACATGCACTTTGCTCATTGGGGTTGGGGTAATTAAAAAGGAGAGATATGGTGGCTTGCACCTTCCCCAATGCATTTTCTACTCCACATCATAATCTATCCTAATTATTTTTATATGTACACTTATTGATGAACCAAGGGAGTAGCCTCTTTAACTTTTGTATTTCATGAGACAATTGCAGACACTTGATTTTCATTTATCTTATTCATTGCAATCAAACAACTACACACACATAGAGAAAGAATAAACGGTAACTCAAGTGGGATGTTGTGTTGAAATAGAGGAAGTGGACCTATGTGTGTTGGTGGATCAGATGGGCAGGGTTTTAGGTCGTCTTTTTTTGTCTTCCATTGCAACGCACGGGCATATTTACTATCTATATCTTTACCTATTAATAAAGTACGGATTGCTTATGTGTCTGTTCGCCGTCAGTTGTTTTGTAAAAAAGTCCCTATTCTTCTTTAGAATTTACCCGCAATCCAGAAAATGTTTAATTTTAGAATTTTTCTGCTCGGGGCCCTTTCCTCGTGTACACGTACTGGCCCATGGGCCTGCTCATGGCCTTTGAAGAAAGAAGAGCAAATAAATAGTTGTTGGGACTGATGATGGAACCAACGACCCGCTAGCAGCCTTGCTAAGGCTAGCTCCTACTAGGTTATCTCCTGTTTCTGTTAATTCCCAGTTCGTTATACCTTTAAATACTCCCATATCGCTTGTTTACAAGCAATCATACCAATTTATATAGCCCCCGAATTATCACGAAATAAAAAGGACACCTCACGAATAATGAATGGAGGGTGAGGTGTGGGTCCTATTTATCCTTTGGAAAATAAATGAATTTGGCAAGAAGAAAGAAAATGACCTAATAAAAACTTGCCTTGAATATCAATTAACTCCTGGCAACGGCCATGGGGATGCCTTGCCATCTTGTAATAAAAGGAGGGATTATGGCATACCGAAAAGGAGGGATTCAGGTTTGTGATTGGGGAAAATAGGAAAAGTGGGAAGCCATAATATGGAAGGAATGAGAGGAAGGCCAATGACTCTGTCTAATAATATGGGTCTGTCTATGTTACATCTCACATCTAAGCCGACATCATCATCTAATCTGTCCTCACTTGTTGACAAACAGTATGCGTGGTTGCTCCCCGATCACCTCGTGTCGACCAGTTTGTTTGTTGTGTGGGCAGCCCATCCCTTCCAGCCCAACAACCTCCGCCACCTGCCCTTGTTTTTGTTGGGCTTTTTGTTTGTTTGTTCTTGTTTGTTTGAGAAGGAAAAGGCCACATGTGTACGCAGACCTGGGCCTTGTTAGTAGAAAAAAAATTGAAGTAGTCTTCTTTGTCAACGAGTACCTTGTTCCTTTGCTCTTTTAAAACACTCTCATTTCCTGCTTCTTCTCTTCTCTTTTCTGCAACTGTACAAATAAATGAAGTTTTTGTCAGAGAATTCAACTTATGAAAATCAAAGAGGAGAAAAATAAAAATACAACAAAAAGGAAAACAAACACAAAAAGGAAAAGAGTAGCTTCCTGTAGTTTAGAACATACTTACAATTGTTCTCAAGCCATCTAGCAACATCCCTTCTGATGCATCACTTTCTGTCAGATCAACTATAGTTTACGTAGCTTGTGAACAAATGCCATGAGATGTTTGCTCCTGCTGGTCAGTCATGCTGTCATTCCCTGAGTCATGTTGTTGATTATTGTTATTCAACTCCAACTGGTCAGAATTTGTATCTTTGCTTGCAAAGCTCCTGTTTAAAAAAAGACACGAACATTTGCACCAAAAACATGAGCACCAGAAAAGAAGGTAAATCTCTTGCAGTGATAGGGGAAAATGAAAATTGTAAACCAAACATGAGGATAGCAAAAACCACTGAGTCTACGTCGAAAAGCTATTGTGTACATTCAAAAAAACATGAAAGAATAACTTGGAAAAACCACTGAGTCTACGTCGAAAAGCTATTGTGTACATTATAAACATTCTTACAGACATTTTTCTACACTCTGCTTTGTTCAGGCAACTTGAGGCGTTATGCATATTGAAGCATTTTTCATACGCGTTGTGCACATTCAGACAATTCTCTGGGCCAGGGAGAAAACATTAACCATTAAATTAAGAAAAAACTTGCTTTTGTCTCACTGAAGTTGGTTATCAAAAAAATTGAGAATGTGCCCCTCTACTAAAAGCTACACTACTACTGGGAAACAAAAACCTTGAGGACACATCGCCCTCTCATGCACGACACAAATACACATGTTAATCACTGAACATACAGACTGAAAAATGAAAAAAAATGAAAAAGCCTAAATCCAACAATCTCAACCACTGAACTTACGTACTCAAAAATGTATGCTCTCTCTGAAAAATAAACATCCTGGAGATCCCACATTCCGAATCCAACTAAAAAATGTGTGCTAAACATCGTGAATCCCACACTCTAAACTTGCAGATCGAAATGAAAAATAAAACATCTTGAATCCCAAATTCTATAAACTAACAAATTCAGAATGTGTGGTATGCTCTGGAAAACACTCTGAATTCAGCGTGTTGGATTCTGCATTTCAGTAAAACACTCTGAATTCTGTTTTTATACCCTAGAGATGTGAACAATAACTTAATTTAAAGTCTAAAGTCTGAAAACTTACAGATCAAATAAAAAACAGCCTGCTTAATCTCATTGTCATCAACTAACACCCTTTCCCCCAGCACAATAATGGGCAGACAAAAAACAACTACGAGAAGCTAAGCTGAATTCATTAGTGTAGATGCTAGCTTCAACACACAGTATAATTTGTTCGTTGCTGACTCCAGACAAAACACCGACAACAAAAAATTGATGTATATGGCTCCTGTCATTCATTGTTGGCTGAGGCAACAACCTCCTGTAGCCGAAGCTCCATGGCTCCCCCTCGCATATCCCCTACCCCACCCCTATACAACCGGCTTACAAAACAACTGGGTGATTTCCTACACATGACATGAACAGAGATCTATCCAACAACAAAACAAGTTTGCTCCTGACTCCTCGCAAACTGATACCTCTTGAGCACTGCGTTGGATTTCCTTGAAGAGGAAAGGGTGATGCAGCAGAGTAGAGTAAGTATTTCCCTCAGTTTTTGAGAACCAAGGTATCAATCCAGTAGGAGGCTACGCGCGAGTCCCTCGTACCTGCACAATACAAATAAATCCTCGCAACCAACGTGATAAGGGGTTGTCAATCCCTTCACGGTCACTTATGAGAGTGAGATCTGATAGAGATGATAGATAATATTTTTGGTATTTTGGTATAAAGATGCAAAGTAAAATAAAAGAGCAAAGTAAAAAAGCAAAGCAATAATAAAGTGATGGAATATTGATATGATGAGAATAGACTCGGGGGCCATAGGTTTCACTAGTGGCTTCTCTCAAGAGCATAAGTTTCTATGGTGGGTGAACAAATTACTGTTGGGCAATTGACAGAATTGAGCATAGTTATGAGAGTATCTAGGCATGATCATGTATATAGGCATCACGTCCGAGACAAGTAGACCGACTCCTGCCTGCATCTACTACTATTACCCCACTCATCGACCGCTATCCAGCATGCATCTAGAGTATTAAGTTCAAGAAAACAGAGTAACGCTTTAGGCAAGATTACATGATGTAGAGGGATAAATTCATGCAATATGATAAAACCCCATCTTGTTATCCTCGATGGCAACAATACAATACGTGCCTTGCTGCCCCTACTGTCACTGGGAAAGGACACCTCAAGATTGAACCCAAAGCTAAGCACTTCTCCCATTGCAAGAAAAACCAATCTAGTAGGCCAAACCAAACTGATAATTCGAAGAGACTTGCAAAGATAAACAATCATACATAAAAGAATTCAGAGAAGATTCAAATATTGTTCATAGATAATCTTGATCATAAACCCACAATTCATCGGTCTCAACAAACACACCGCAAAAAGAAGATTACATCGAATAGATCTCCATGAGAGAGGGGGAGAACATTGTATTGAGATCCAAAAAGAGAGAAGAAGCCATCTAGCTACTAACTATGGACCCGAAAGGCCGAGGTAAACTACTCACACTTCATCGGAGGGGCTATGATGATGTAGAAGCCCTTCGTGGAGGATGCCCTCTCCGGCGGAGCTCCGGGACAGGCCCCAAGATGGGATCTCGTGGGTACAGAAGGTTGCGGCGGTGGAATTAGGTTTTTGGCTCCGTATCTGATCGTTTGGGGGTACGTAGGTATATATTGGCACTAGTAGAAAACAGGGATATGGTCCAGGCCGGGTCAGCCCATTAGTCCCGGTTCAGTCTAGAACCGGGACCAATATGGGCATTGGTCCCGGTTCGTGAGCCCAGGGGGCCGGCCGGGCCACGTGGGCCATTGGTCCCGGTTCATCTGGATCTTTTGGTCCCGGTTTGTGGGATGAACCGGGACCAATGGGCCTCGCTCCTGGCCCACCACCATTGGTCCCGGTTGGTGGCTTGAACCAGGACCAAAGGCTCCCCTTTAGTCCCGGCTCATGTCACCAACCGGGACCAATGAGGTGCCTATATATACCCCCTCGCGCAAGAGCAGAGCACAGTGCTCTGTTTTTTCTGGCCGAGGGGGAGAGGGCTTTGTGGTGCTCTAGCTCACCTCCTATGCACATGAGGTGTTCGATGGAATGCCCGAGCCACATTACTTAAACTTTCTCCTCTCGAAGCTCGACCTTCAAGCTCCATTTTCCTCGAGATTTGTCTAGATTTAGCGGTCCGTCACGCCCCGTCCCCGTCTTCACCGCCGTCGATCACCCGCGCCGATCTCATCACCGACACCACTGTGGTGAGCCTCTTGTTCTTATCTTCTTTCTGAAAGGAAAAATATTCTTACTTGTATGTTTAGATAGATACTTGTATCATTTTCTTACATTTATTATTGCATCTTATATAGTGCGATGGTTTTGGTATCCGCCCCCGTCGGCCCTCGTCCTGTCTATGATTCGGATTTGGTATGTATATTATCTTTATAACTATTGGTTCATTTATTGTTTATGAAAATTATGCCGACCAACGTGACATAGATTTTATTTATCTAGGATGTATGTGAATCGGAAATGCCAACCGACCCTATTGTCGAGAGGTTAAATTTAGTTGAAGAACAAAACAATTTGTTGAAGGAAAAAATAAAAAAAATTGAGGAGGAGAAGATGATATTGGAGTTGCATGTTGCGGATGTCGTCGATGATCACAAGATCAAGATGGATGCAATGCGCTTGAAGATTAGAAAGATTAGAAAATATGCCATTCATACTGAGGCTTGGTATCATTATGCCGTTGGATCAATTGTTACCTTGGTTGCGATTATGATCGCATTTGTTTTCGCATTGAAATGTTTTACATAGTTTCAATGTATGGTTTAATTAATTAGATGCTCTGGAGAGCTATATGTTGTTAGATGAGAACTATGTATGCACTTTGGTTTTAATGTGATGATGAACTTCTATTAATTTGGACACTTAATTATATATAATGCACACAGATGAACCGGCAATGGATGTACGGTGGCAGACACACCAGCGAGTACATTAAGGGCGTGCATGAGTTTCTCGATGCGGCTGAGGCAAACAAGCAGAATGGTTTTATGTGTTGTCCATGCACTGAATGTGGGAATACGAGGTCTTACTCTAACCGGAAAATCCTTCACTCCCACCTGCTTTACAAGGGTTTCATGCCACACTATAATGTTTGGGCGAGGCACGGAGAAATAGGGGTTATGATGGAAGACGGCGAAGAAGAAGAGTACGATGACAACTATGTGCCCCCTGAATACGGTGATGCTGCAACGGGGGGAGCTGGTGAAGATCAAGAGGAGCCAGACGATGTGCCCAATGATGCTGCCACGGATGAAGCTGCCGAAGATCAATAGGAACCAGACGATGTGCCCGATGATGATGATCTCCGCCGGGTCATTGTCGATGCAAGGACGCAATGCATTAGTCAAAAGGAGAAGCTGAAGTTCGATCGCATGTTAGAGGATCACAAAAAAGGGTTATACCCCAATTGCGAAGATGGCAACACAAAGCTCGGTACCATACTGGAATTGCTGCAGTGGAAGGCAGAGAATGCTGTGGCTGACAAAGGATTTGTGAAGCTACTGAAAATATTGAAGAAGAAGCTTCCAAAGGATAACGAATTGCCCGACAGTACATACGCAGCAAAGAAGGTCGTATGCCCTCTAGGATTGGAGGTGGATAAGATACATGCATGCCCTAATGACTGCATCCTCTACCGCGGTGCATACAAGGATCTGAACGCATGCTCGGTATGCGGTGCATTGCGGTATAAGATCAGACGAGATGACCCTGGTGATGTTGATGGCGAGCCCCTCAGGAAGAGGGTTCCTGTGAAGGTGATGTGGTATGCTCCTATAATACCACGGTTGAAACGTCTGTTCAGAAACGAAGAGCATGCCAAGTTGATGCGATGGCACAATGAGAACCGAAAGAAAGATGGGAAGTTGAGAGCACCCGCTGACGGGTCGCAGTGGAGAAAAATCGAGAGGAAGTACTGGGATGAGTTTGCAAAGGACCCAAGGAATGTATGGTTTGCTTTAAGCGCGGATGGCATTAATCCTTTCGGGGAGCAGAGCAGCAATCACAGCACCTGGCCCGTGACTCTATGTATGTATAACCTTCCTCCTTGGATGTGCATGAAGCGGAAGTTCATTATGATGCCAGTTCTCATCCAAGGCCCTAAGCAACCCGGCAACGAAATTGATGTGTACCTAAGGCCATTAGTTGAAGAACTTTTACAGCTGTGGAATGGAAACGGTGTACGTACGTCGGATGAGCACAGACAGGAGGAATTTAACCTTAAGGCGTTGATGTTCATGACCATCAACGATTGGCCCGCTCTCAGTAACCTTTCAGGACAGACAAACAAAGGGTACCGCGCATGCACGCACTGTTTAGATGACACTGAAAGTATATACCTGGAAAAATGCAGGAAGAATGTGTACCTGGGCCATCGTCGATTTCTTCCGACCAACCATCAATGTCGAAAGAAAGGCAAGCATTTTAAAGGCGAGGCAGATCACCGGAAGAAGCCCGCCATGCGCACCGGTGATCACGTGCTTGCTATGGTCAATGATTTACACTACGTAATCTTTGGAAAGGGTCCCGGTGGACTAGCTGTTCCGAATGACGCTGAGGGACACGCACCCATGTGGAAGAAGAAATCTATATTTTGGGACCTACCCTACTGGAAAGACCTAGAGGTCCGCTCCTCAATCGACGTGATGCACGTGACGAAGAACCTTTGCGTGAACCTGCTAGGCTTCTTGGGCGTGTATGGGAAGACAAAATATACACCTGAGGCACGGGAGGACCTGCAACGTTTGCATGAAAAAGACGGCATGCCTCCGAAGCAATATAAAGGTCCTGCTAGCTACGCTCTTACGAAAGAAGAGAAAGAAATCTTCTTTGAATGTCTGCTCAGTATGAAGGTCACGACTGGCTTCTCTTCGAATATAAAGGGAATAATAAATATGCCAGAGAAAAAGTTTCAGAACCTAAAGTCTCATGACTGCCACGTGATTATGACGCATTTGCTTCCGGTTGCATTGAGGGGGCTTCTATCGGAAAACGTCCGATTAGCCATTGTGAAGCTATGTGCTTTCATCAATGCAATCTCTCAGAAGGTGATCGATCCAGAAATCATACCAAGGCTAAGGAGTGATGTGGCGCAATGTCTTGTCAGTTTCGAGCTGGTGTTCCCACCATCCTTCTTCAATATCATGACGCACGTCCTAGTTCATCTAGTCGACGAGATTGTCATCCTGGGGCCCGTATTTCTACACAATATGTTCCCCTTTGAGAGGTTCATGGGAGTCCTAAAGAAATATGTCCGTAACCGTGCTAGGCCAGAAGGAAGCATCTCCATGGGACATCAAACAGAGGATGTTATCGGGTTTTGTGTTGACTTCATTCCTGGCCTTAACAAGATAGGTCTCACTAAATCGCGGTATGAGGGGAGACTGACTGGGAAAGGCACTCTTGGAAGAGACTCAATAATATGCAGGGACGGATATTCTTGGTCTCAAGCACACTACACAGTTCTACAGAACTCTACCTTGGTGACCCCGTATGTCGATGAACACAAGAACAGTCTGCGCCAAACACCCGGAGTAGTGCGACGACTGGATTACATGTGAACACATCAGGACTTTCAGCAGTTGGTTGGAAACACGTCTCAGAGGTGACAACACTGTTTGTGATGAGTTGTACTTGTTGTCCAGGGGACCATCTTTGACTGTATTGACTTACAAAGGATACGAGATAAATGGGAATACATTTTACACGATCGCCCAAGACCAAAAGAGCACCAACCAAAACAGCGGTGTCCGCTTTGATGCAGCAACCGAGAGCAGAAAGGACACATATTATGGTTACATAGTGGACATATGGGAACTTGACTACGGACCTGATTTTAAGGTCCCTTTGTTTAAGTGCAAATGGGTCAATCTGTTAGGCGGCGGGGTACAGGTAGACCCACAGTACGGAATGACAATAGTGGATCTGAAAAATCTTGGGTACACTGACGAACCGTTCGTCCTAGCCAATGATGTGGCACAGGTTATCTATGTGAAGGACATGTCTACCAAACCGAGAAAAAGAAAAGATAAGGAAGCGAATACATCATATGATGAGCCAAAGCGCCACATAGTTCTTTCAGGAAAAAGGGACATCCTGGGAGTGGACGGCAAGACAGACATGTCTGAAGATTATGAAAAGTTTGATGAAATTCCTCCCTTCAATGTCAAGGCTGACCCAAGCATCCTGATAAACAATGAAGATTATCCATGGTTA
Organism: Triticum aestivum; assembly: GCF_018294505.1. Classification (NCBI taxonomy): domain Eukaryota; kingdom Viridiplantae; phylum Streptophyta; class Magnoliopsida; order Poales; family Poaceae; genus Triticum; species Triticum aestivum. Next base: position 10,944,106 of record NC_057800.1, read on the forward strand.
CGGTGCAATAAGCAAATGACACAAGCGAAGAAAAAGTGAAGACTTCCTCCCGCAACTATTATGATGATACCATGCCAAATTTGTAACAGACGAACATTGCTACCATTGTCCGTTTTGTACATGCACATGCTATGTGGGTGAAATTATGATACTATCCCAACTTTCAACTTTTTCAAAGTTCATTTGAAATGCTTTCATGTCTTATGGTTCGAAACTTTGATACTTTGAAAGTGATTGTCCATTTTGTACACGAAGTGCATCAAGTTTTTGTCGTAACCCTCTCTACTTTTTGGAACATGCTATGTGGGTGAAATGATGATACCATGCCAACTTTCAACCTTTTTAGAGTTCATTTTGAAATGCTTTCCAATTTCAGAGTCATTTAGCTCAAAGAATGAATTAATAGCAAACAGAATGAACTACAAAACTTTTATGAAAATAAAAACAATCAATTAAAATATTATGTTATGATCAACTAAAATAAAACTATAATATTCTTCAATAGCAAAAAGAATATAATTTTTGTGACCTAAAATCAAACTATAAGTATTTAATTGTAAGTATAAATAAAAAATAAATAGCAAAGAAGAAAAAAATTCTATTTTTATAGAAAAGTTATTCATAAACTAGTGATTCACACAAATTTTTAAAAATTCAAATTTAAACTATTCAAAATTTAAAACTAATGGCACTAACAGAAAGTTTATAATTTTTGTGACCTAAAATCAAAAAGAAATCACTAAAAAACTATAAGTATTTAGTTGTAAGTATAAATAAAAAATAAATAGAAAAAATTCTATTTTTATAGTAAAGTTATTCGTAAACTAGTGATTCACACAAATTTTTAAAATTTCAAATTTAAACTATTCAAAATTTAAAACTAATGGCACTAACAGAAAGTTTATAATTTTTGTGACCTAAAAGCAAAAAGAAATCACTAAAAAACTGTAAGTATTTAGTTTTAAGTAGAAATAAAAAAATAAAAAACCAAAAAATGTAGAATAAAAAAGAAAAAACCAAAAAAAATGCCTCGTACTGGGCCTCCACGGCCTGAATATGACTAGAAACCCTACATGGGCCAGGATTCAGGCCGCAGAAGGCCCAATAGGCCCACATGCTATAGCAAGTTTAGGCCCGAAAGCCTGCATTAGAGAGGAGCTCGAATGGGGAGGCACACCAGCGCTTATAAACCAGTGCCGGCGCCCTTCAGCTAGCGATGTGGGACTAAACTTTTGGGGGGGGGGGGGGGGTGAACGCAAGGCCATTGGTCCTGGTTGGTGGCACCAACCGGGACCAAAGGCCGCCGCTTCCCGCCCTTTGGGCTGCTGAAAATTGGCCTTTGGTCCCGGTTCGTGGCACCAACCGAGACCAAAGGGTGGCATTGGTCACGGTTCGTGCCATGAACCGGGACCATTGCTCTGGCTATATATACAACACTTGGGAAATTTCCGCCAACTGCTCCCATTCCTCATCGTCGACGCCGGTAGGCTGCCCCTGTCGTGTCGTCGCTGCCGCCGAGCCCTGCCCCTCATCGTCGCCTCCGCCACCACCGAGCCCTGCCCCGACGCCGTCAGGCTGCTCCACTTCGCCGTCCTCGCCGCGGCCGCCGAGCCCTACCCCGACGCCTTCCCGGCCCGCTCCCACTGTGAGCCGCCGTGCCGTTCCCCTCCTCTCCTCCTCTCCCCCCCACCACGCCCTGCCACCGCCGCCAGCCGTGCTCTCTTGCCGCGCCCCGACACCGCTGCCCGCCGTGCTCTTGCCGCGCCCCGACGCCGCTGCCCGCCCTGCTCTGCCCGTACGTGCTCCGCTTGCCACGCCGCCGCTGGTTCGCCGCCGCCGCCCGTCGTGTTCTGCCTCGACGCCGCCGCCTGGCCGCGCTCTGCTTGCCGCGCCGCCGCCCGCCTCTGTTAATTTTTTTGAGATATATGTATGCATGTGTGTAGTGTATATATATGTGTATGTATGTGTATGTGTGTGTAGTGTATATGTGTGTCCATGCAGATATGTATATGTATGTGTATGTATGTGTATGTATGCATGTGTGTAGTGTATATGTGTATGTATGTATATGTGTGTACCAGATAACTTCGACATGAGGGGGGTCGATATACCCCCTCCCCGATAACTTTGACATGATGGGGGGAGGGGGTCGCCGAGGGTCGAGGGTCGAGGGTTGCCGAGTGTTCGAGGGATCGAGGGGGCGAGGGTCGGGAACTAGCTAGGGTAGAGGGTCGAGGGTCGCCAAGTGTTCGAGGGGGCGAGGGTCGGGAAGAAGAGGAGAAAAAAAGAAGAGGAAAAAGGAGAAGAAGAGGAGAGGAAGAAAAGGAAGAGGAGAAGAAGAAAAAATAGAAAAAAAATCTATTTTTTCTTCTTCTCCTCTTTTTTTCTTCTTTTTTTTCTTCGATCTTCTCCCCCTCCCGATAGGAATGTTTTATATAGAAAGTTACAATTTTAGAAAAGTTTTATATATGCAAAAGTTACAATTTTAGAAAAAGAAGGATAGGAAAGAAGAAAATAAGAAGAGGAAAGAAAGAAGAAGAGGAGAGGAAAAGAAGAGGAGAAATAAATAAGAAGAAGAAAAAAGAAGAAAAAGAAGAGGAGAAGAAGAAAGGAATAGTGGAGAAGAAGAGAAAATAGAATATATTCTATTTTCTCTTCTTCTCCACTATTCCTTTCTTCTTCTCCTCTTTTTTTTCTTCTTTTTTTTCTTCGATCTTCTCCTCTAGCTATTCCTTTCTTCTTCTCGTCTATTGGTCGAGGGTCGGGAACTAGGGTAGAGGGTCGAGGGTCGTTAAGGGGTCAAGGGTCGAGGGTTTCAGGGTCGTCGAGGGTTCGAGGGGTCGAGGATCGCCGAGGGGTTGAGAGAGGTTTCCTAGTGTCAAAGTATTGAAGAAATCCATGCCTTCATCATTAGCCGGAAGTAACCAGGGCATGTTGGTACGAAGTTTTGCAAAGTTGTTCTGGAACGGAGTCCCGGATAGAATAATCCGCCTTTTGGTACGAATTCAGCAAAGGCCTTCCAAATAGCGATATTCGGAAGGCTCTTTCTGAAATTTGTACCAAAAAGTGAATTATCCTATCTGGGACTCCGTTCCAGAACAACTTTGAAGAGCTTCGTGCCATCATGCACATGTTACTTTCGCCTCATGATGAAGACATGGTTTTGTTGAATCCTTTGACACTAGGCAACCTCCCGACCCCTCGGCGATCCTCTCAAACATGAGAGGAAGAAGAGGGTCGTCTAGGGGTCGAGGGTTTCAGGGTCGTCGAGGGTTCGAGGGGTCGAGAGAGGTTTCCTAGTGTCAAAGTATTGAAGAAATCCATGCCTTCATCATTAGCCGGAAGTAACCAGGGCATGTTGGTACAAAGTTCTTCAAAGTTGTTCTGGAATGGAGTCCCGGATAGAATAATCCACCTTTTGGTACGAATTCAGCAAAGGCCTTCCAAATAGCGATATTCGGAAGGCTCTTTCTGAACTTTGTACCAAAAAGCGAATTATCCTATCTGGGACTCCGTTCCAGAACAACTTTGAAGAGCTTCGTACCATCATGCACATGTTACTTTTGCCTAATGATGAAGACATGGTTTTGTTGAATCCTTTGACACTAGGCAACCTCCCGACCCCTCGGCGATCCTCTCGAACATGAGAGGAAGAAGAGGATAAAAAAAAGAAGAGAGATAACGGAGGGATTTGAGGACCTCTAGCTTGACCACCCTACCGGTGAAGGGGAGACTCGGCTGGGGTCTGCTCTGAAGACTCCATGCCTATGGCGGAAGGAGCTCATCAACCTTCCGAACTGGACGCCTCCGCCTCCTCCTCCTCCTCCGGCGAGTCAGGGCACTCCGCCTCCTCCACCACCTCCTCCTCCGGCGAGTGACGATCAGGGCCCTCGGCCGGCTCCTTCTCCAGCGCGTGGCGGCACTCTGCCTCCTTCTCCGCCTGCGCCGACGCGCCCTAGTAGCCAGCCTCCTCCTTCTCCGCCTCGTCAGCAAGGGCGGAAGAGACCTGCCGCCGCTACAGCTGCTCCGGCGCGTCGTAGTCCTTCTCCTCCGCCTCTTAAGCAAGTAAAGAAGACAACCGCTCCGTCTGCTCGGTCGGCGTCTAGCAGTACAACCAGAGGCGGGAGGACATACAGATTCGGTCCTTCTCTGAAGACTCCAGAGAAGTTACCATACGAGAGGACCCAGGAGGAGAACGCCGAGATCACGCGAGAAGAAGTGAGGAACTTCTTTGAAGGGGTGAAAGCAAAGAAACATCCACCTCCGGAGGAGAAGGTAGATCGGGTGAAAGTGAAGCGCACTTTGGCTGCCCTGACAAAACCACCGAAGTCTCCACCGAAAGGAAACTATGACCGCATTATTGGAAAGGAATTTGCCGAAGTGGAGCGGTCGGGAAGTACTGTCAGTGATCAAAGGCTGAAAGAACGACGAGCTGGGAAACAAATTGCCCAGCTCGGCGAACAAGCGAAGCAATCGTGCCCCCTGCTCAAGGTGCCTAGCCACAACGTCTCTAATGATCCGAGGATGGTGCCCAGTTATAGCAATCTTGCAGATTACCTGCCCGACGAAGTACATTATGAACCCATGGAGATGCAGATACAAAGATACAAGTACGGGAAGCCTCTTGTCAAAGATGAAAGATCTCTATCAACGATGATGCGAAGATTGCATGATTGGTACTTGATCTGCAGAGACTGTGGGGGGAGGAGTACTTTGTATGTGAAAGTTAAAAAGGAGCATGACCTCATTGGAATTGATCTGTTGCCTGTTCCATTTGAGGAGTTCTATCAGTTTTTCAATCAATTGGCCCTCGATAAAACAACGGTCGCCTGCTACTGTCTGTATGTAGTACTACTTCTGTCATTAAGTTTCTCTATATAGCTTAGCTCTTTCATTGCATGTATTTATAATCATCCTCACTATATTATGCAGATTGAAGATCGCCGAATTGAAGAAAAGACAAGTCGGTGATATTGGGTTCATTAACACATATCTCATAGATGCAACTCAGGTTAAATTTCATGCCGCAGATACCGAGGCCAGCTTGCTACGATCGTTGGTAGTAAATCAAAACAAAGATATAATACTCTTTCCTTACAACTTCAAGTGAGTGTTACTATCTTGTGCGTATTCGGTTTCCCTTATATATTAGTCAAGGTTATAGTAATGTAATTGATGAGTTATGCATGCGTGTGCAGTTTCCACTATATTCTCCTACATATTAAGCTTGAGCAGGGACTAGTAACCGTCTTAGACTCAAGACGAAAATATCCCCAGGACTATGCAGACATGACTCAAATACTCGAGAAGTAAGTTAAATCGATCATTATCCACCATATCAGCAACTTTGTTCATTTCCTGATATATCAAGTAATTGTTTTCTTTGTCCGGCGGGGTTTGGAGAAAATTCACCAGAAAAGCTCCGAGACTACCGAAGGAGCTGCAATTTAGACACCCGAAAGTAAATACTATAGTAGCATTTTAAGCGCATCTACTAGTCATTCAAGCGCTAGTTTCATCAATACCATTTGGCATTCTTGCTTATCAGTTTGATTAACCTCTATTTCTTGTAAAGTGGTTGTGGCAGGAACAAGGGAATGATTTCTGTGGATACTATCTTTGCGAGTCCATCCGCCACACGACCTGTGAGCGGGGCTACACTGAAGAACAATATGAAGTACGTAAATAACAACATTCACAATTTTATTTTATTACCATCATTTGTGTTTAGTTTCATTCATTCATATATATATGTATTGACCCCCTTCTTTAAATTAGATGTTTCGGAAGCGGGATGAACTCCTAGCACCAGCTCGCATGCGAGCAATTCAAGAGGAATTGGCGGCATTCTTTCTTGACCACGTGATCCCTGAAAACGGAGAATTCTATGTGGACCCTGAGTCCGTATGATTATATTTGTAAGAGATAATTATTGTATATATGTAGCCGGTAGTGTCAGATAGATATACAAGAACTTGTTGTTCGACCAATCTCTCGGAGAAGGAGAGGTGGTCGATATCACTTCTCTCTGTATGCATATATGTTCATGACGATCTTCTGTTTCCTTCGTTTGCTTACTAGCTAGCCAGCGTGTCTAGTCCTCTCTATACGTATGTATAGTACGTAGCGTCGACCAAGCACGGACATAAGAGAAGACACTTCTCTCTATTAATTATAGCTAGCTAACACAATATATGAAACACCTAAATTAACCCCCCAAAACCCCCAAACCCCCCCCCCCTTAAAAAACTAAAACCCCAGCCACAGAAATGCTGACGCGTGGATACCTATTGGTCCCGGTTGGTGCCACCAACCGGGACCAAAGGGTCTCCTGCCTGGGCTCTGCGCACTGCCCACGTGGAGGCCCATCAGTCCCAGTTCTGGATTGAACCGGGACTAAAGGGTCGGGGCATTAGTACCGACACTTTAGTCCCGGTTCAGGAACCGGGACTAAAGGCCCTTACGAACCGGGACTATAGGCCCTTTTTCTACCAGTGAGGAGGAAGGAGTACGTCGGTGGAGCAAAGGGGGGCCCACGAGGGAAGAGGGCGGGCCCTCCACCCTCGTGACCGCCTCCCTCCTTTCTAGACGGAGGGTCCAAGTCTCCTGGATCTTATTTGTTGAGAAAATCACGTTCCCGGAGGTTTCATTCCGTTTGGACTCCGTTTGATATTCCGTTTCTTCGAAACACTGAAATAGGCAAAAAAAACAGCAATTCTGGGCTGGGCCTCCGGTTAATAGGTTAGTCCCAAAAGTAATATAAAAGTGGAAAATAAAGCCCAATATGGTCCAAAACAGTAGATAATATAGCATGGAGCAATCAAAAATTATAGATACGTTGGAGACGTATCACAAACACAGCTGACAAAATGGCAACGGGCAAAATTAAGCTACGAAGGTGAATGAGGGGGGAGAGGAGCCTTATTATCTTGACCGGATCGTCCGACGCGCAGAGCTCCGGGCGGTGCCCATAGCTGGGGCGCTTGTCCGCCGCAGACTGCTCGGTGAAGCTGCGGATGCCGCGGTCCTTGTCGGACGCGCAGGGCTGGACGACGAGGACGACCACCGTGGGAACGGCGGATGCGGAGTCTTCAGGGACGCTCTGATGCCACAGATTTCGTCGGCAGCGATGTCGCACGCCATCGTCTTGGAGCTTCTCACCCCCGTCTCTGCTCCCTTCTCCTGTCTCCGACAGTAGAGCCACACAAATAACGGTGGGTGGATATTTGGAGGGAAAAAAGATCTGGTACTCTTCTTTCGGAAAACATGCAGAAACACCCTTTAAAAAACATGCAGCTACACCATAAAAAGTGGTAGGTTGTTAAGTTAAAAAACATATTTGACATTTCAATAAAAGGAAACCTTTAGAAGGCTACCTATTTGTGAGTCAACCGATAACCTGCAAAAAACTGGTAGCTCAATTGTATGCAAAAAATCCTGTGCCGAGATTGGAAAAAAAAAACAGGTAGCCTATAGTTATGAAAAATATTCTACCCCAAATGCAACAATCAACACCCTGCATGTATGTTGGTAACACAATCTTCAGCAAATACAACTACACACAAAACACCGCTTGCGAAAGTGGCATCAAACAAAATACCCCGGTTGCAAGTCAAGGGTTGACTTGCAAGTGGGAACAAAACAAGGAACCCAGTTGCAAAGTTGAGGGTTCGCCTTGCAAATGGCCTGAAAGAAGAATTACGGGCGCATAGTTGCGAGTTGAGGGTTGACTAGCAAGTGGAATGAATGAAAGAACCCGGATGCAAGTTGAGAGCCGGCTTGCAAGTGTCATCAAACAAAAAAGACCCAATTGCAAAGTCGGGGGTTCAATTCCAAGTGGAATGAAAAAGATAAAATACGGGGCGATAGTTGCAAGTCGATGGTGGACTTGCAACTAGGGCAACTACAAAACTACATCCCCGAGTTGCGAGCACATGGTTGACTTGCAACTTGGGCGATTACAAACTACATTGCTCGAGTTGCGAGCCGCGGTGGACTTGCAAATGCGGTGAATACAAACTACATCCCCTTGACCTGCGAGTTGAAGGTGGACTTGAAACTAGGCCGACAGAAACCCCTAGTTGCAGGTCGAGGGTCTAATTGCAACTACCATGAAACAAGAACAAACGACAACACCCCTCGAGTTGCGAGTCAAGGGTGTACTTGCAACTACAAAACTACACCCCTCAAGTTGTCACTCGAGGGTGGACTTGCGGGGTAACTACAAAACTACACCCCCGAGTTGCGAGTTGAGGGTGGACTCGCAACTAGAGCAACTACAAAACTATATCGCCGAGTTGCGAGTACATGGCTTGCAACTAGGGTGATTACAAACTACATCCCTCGAGTTGTGAATCGGTGGTGGACTTGCAATTGGGTGATTACAAACTACATCTCTGGAGTTGCGAGTCGGCGGTTGACATGCAACTGGGGTAATTAGAAAACTACATCTCCGAATTGTGAGTACATGGTTGAGCTGCAACTGGGGTGAAAACAAACAACACCCCTCCTCCCGAGTTGCGAATCGAGGGTGGACTTGCAACTGGGCCGATAGAAACTCCTAGTTGCAGGTCGAGTGTCTAATTGCAACTACCATGAAACAAGAACGAAAGTCAACACCCCTCGAGTTGCGAATCAAGGGTGGACTTGCTACTAGGGCAACTTTGAAAATTACACCCCCAAGGTGGACTTGCAACTGGGGTGGAAACAAACAACACCCCCTCCAAGTAGCGATTCAAGAGTGGACTTGCAACTGGACTGACATAAAACCCCTAGTTGCAGGTCGAGGGTCTAATTGCAACTACCATGAAACAAGAAAAAAAAAACACCCACCGAGTTGCGAGTCAAGGGGTGGACTTGCAACTAGGGCAACTACAAAACTACACCCCGAGTTACGAGTCGAGGATGGACTTGAAACTAGGGCAACTACAAAACAATATCCCCGAGTTGCAAGTACAAGGTTGACTTGCAACTGTGGCAATTACAAACTACATACCTCGAGTTGCAAGTCGGGGGTGGACTGGCAACTGCGGTGAAAACCAAAACAACACTCCCCCCCCCCCCCCCCGTGTTGCGAGTCAAGGGTGGACTTCCAACTGGGGATATTACAAACTACATTGCTCGAGTTGCGAGCCGCGGTGGACTTGCAAATGTGGTGAATACAAACTACAGCCCCTTGACCTGCGAGTCAAAGGTGGACTTAAAACTAGGCCGACAGAAACCCCTAGTTGCAGGTCGAGGGTCTAATTGCAACTACCATGAAACAAGAACAAATGACAACACCCCTCGAGTTGCGAGTCAAGGATGGACTTGCAACTACAAAACTACACCCCTCGAGTTGTGAGTCGAGGGTGGACTTGCAGCTAGGGTAACTACAAAACTACACCCCCGAGTTGCGAGTTGAGGGTGGACTCGCAACTAGAGCAACTACAAAACTATATCGCCGAGTTGCGAGTACATGGCTTGCAAAAGGGTGATTACAAACTACATCCCTCGAGTTGCAAGTCTGGGGGTGGACTTGCAACTGGGGTGAAAACCAAAACAAACACCCCCCGAGTTGTGAGTCGAGGGTGGACTTGCAACTGGGGCGATTACAAACTACATCCCTCGAGTTGTGAATCGGTGGTGGACTTGCAATTGGGTGATTAAAAACTACATCTCTGGAGTTGCGAGTCGGCGGTTGACTTGCAATTGGGGTAATTAGAAAACTACATCCCCGACTTGCGAGTACATGGTTGAGTTGCAACTGGGGGTGAAAACAAACAAAACCCCTCCTCCCGAGTTGCGAATCGAGGGTGGACTTGCAACTGGGCCGATAGAAACCCCTAGTTGCAGGTCGAGGGTCTAATTGCAACTACCATGAAACAAGAACGAAAGTCAACACCCCTCGTGTTGCGAGTCGAGGGTGGACTTGCTACTAGGGAAACTTTGAAAATTACACCCCCGAGTTGCGAGTCGAGGGTGGACTTGCAACTGGGGTGGAAACAAACAACACCCCCCTCCAAGTAGCGATTCAAGAGTGGACTTGCAACTGGACCGACATAAAACCCCTAGTTGCAGGTCAAGGGTCTAATTGCAACTACCATGAAACAAGAACAAAAAAACAAAACACCCATCGAGTTGCGAGTCAAGGGGTGGACTTGCAACTAGGGCAACTACAAAACTACACCCCGAGTTACGAGTCGAGGGTGGACTTGAAACTAGGGCAACTACAAAACAATATCCCCGAGTTGCAAGTACAAGGTTGACTTGCAACTATGGCAATTACAAACTACATACCTCGAGTTGCAAGTCGGGGGTGGACTGGCAACTGCGGTGAAAACCAAAACAACACCCCCGCCCCCCGTGTTGCGAGTCAAGGGTGGACTTGCAACTGGGGAGATTACAAACTACATACCTGAATTTGCTAGTTGGTAGTGGACTTTCAACTGGGGCGATTACAAACTACATCCCTCGAGTTGCGAGTCAGCGGTGGACTTACAACTTGGGCGATTACTAAACTACATGTCTGAGTCGTGAGTACAGGGGTGACTTGCAACTGGGGGTGAAAACAAACAACACCCCTCCTCCGAGTTGTGAGTCGAGGGTTGACTTGCAACTGGGCTGACAGAAACCCCTAGTTGCAGGTTGAGGGTCTAATTGCAACTACCATGAAACAAGAACAAAATACAACACCCCTGGAGTTGCGAGTTGAGGGTGGACTTCCAACTAGGGCAACTAGAAAACTACATCCTCGAGTTGCGAGTACATCGCTGACTTGCAACTGGGGCAATACAAAACTACATCCCTCGAGTTGCAAGTCGGGGGTGGACTTGCAACTGGGGTGAAAACAAACAACACCCCCTCCAAGTTGCGAGTCGAGGCTGGACTTGTAACTGGGCCTACAGAAACCCCTAGTTGCAGGTCGAGGGTCTAATTGCAACTAGCATGAAACAAGAACAGAAAAAGAAAACACCCGTCCAGTTGCGAGTCGACGGGTGGACTTGCAACTAGGGAAACTACAAAAATACACCCCCCCCCGAGTTACGAGTTGAGGGTGGACTTGCAACTAGGTCAACTAGAAAACTATATCTCTGAGTTGCAAGTACATGGTTCACTTGCAACTGGGGCGATTACAAACTACATACCTTGAGTTGCAAGTCGGGGGTGGACTAGCAACCGGGGTGAAAACCAAAACAACCCCCCCCCCCCAGTTGCGAGTCGAGGGTGGACTTGGAACTAGGGTGATTACAAACTACATCCCTCGAGTTTCCAGTCGGTGGTGGACTTGCAACTAGGGCGATAACAAACTACATCCATCGAGTTGCGAGTCGGTGGTAGACTTGCAACTTGGGCTTACAAAACTACATCCCCAAGTTGCGAGTACATGGTTGACTTACAACTGGGGGTGAAAACAAACAACACCCCCCTCCGAGTTGCGAGTCGAGGGTGGACTTGCAACTAGGCCGACAGAAATCCCTAATTACAGGTCGAGGGTCCAATTGCAACTACCATGAAACAAAGAACAAAAGACAACACCCCCTCGAGTTGCGAGTCGAAGGTGGACATGCAAATAGGGCAACTACAAAACTACACCCCTGAGTTGCAAGTGCATGGTGGACTTGCAACTACGGCAACTACAAAACTACATCCCCGAGTTGCGAGCACATGGTTGACTTGCAACTGGGGCGATTAGAAACTACATTCCTCGAGTTGCGAGTCGGGGTGGACTTACAACTAGGGTGAATACAAACTACATCCCCTCGAGTTGCGAGTCAAGGGCGGACTTGCAACTGGGCCGACAGAAACCCCTAGTTGTAGGTAAAGGGTCTAGTTGCAACTAGTATGAAACAAGACAAAAAATAACACCCCCCGAGTTGCGAGTCGAGGGTGGACTTGCAACTAGGGAAAGTACACAACTACTGGGGCGATGACAAACTACATCCCTCGAGTTGCAAAGTCGGGGGTGGTCTTGCAACTGGGGGTGAAAACAAAACAACACCCCCCGAGTAGCGAGTCGAGGGTGGACTTGCAACTGGGCCAATAGAAACCCTTAGTTTTAGGTCGAGGGTCTAACTGTAACTACCATCAAAACAACAACAAAAACTAACATGCCTCGAGTTACGAGTCGAGGGTGGACTTGCAACTAGGTGTAACTAGAAAACTGCATTCCCGAGTTGCCAGAACATGGTTGACTTGCAACTGGGTGATTACGAACTACAACCCTCGAGTTGCGAGTCAGCGTGGACTTGCAACTGGGCAATTAGAAAACTACAACCCCGAGTTGGGAGTACATGGTTGACTTGCAAATGGGGCGACTACAAAGTACATCCCTCGAGTTGCAAGTCGGGGTGGACTTGAAACTGGGGTAAAAAGAAACAACACTCCCCTCTGAGTTGCGAGTCGAGGGTGGACTTGCAACTGGGCCGACAAAAACCTCTAGTTGCAGGTCGAGGGTCTAATTGCTACTACCATGAAACAAGAACAAAAGACAACACCCCTCGAGTTGCAAGTCGAGGGTGGACTTGCAACTACAAAACTACAAACGTTTTCTGACACCCTGCTATTTTTAAAAAATACAAACATTTTGAAAAATCTGACCATTTGTAAAAACATGAACACTTTACAAAAAACACAATTTCTTTAATAAACGAGAACATTTGCTTTTTAAATTCCCAAACATTTTTCGAAAACCTGATTTTTTATGAAAACATGAACATTTTTTGCAATTTTTAAAAAGGGAACATGTTTTGACTTTCAAGACATTTCTTATATACAAATTGAACTTTTTAAGCTTAGGACGAACTATTTTTAGTATACGATGAATATTTACTTTAACAAACTAAACTTTTTTGGTCTATGGTTAAGTTTTTAGTATATTTGTACGCGCTGATCGTGGTGCATGCTTTTTATATCTTGGCCTTGGATATATGCAACTAGCACGATACCTTGACATGCTTGCACATGTAAAGCTCATCTAAGGATACATGCACCCTCAACTTGCAACTGTGACAATAAAAAGGTTGAGCCCCAGTTGCAAGTCGACGGTGGATTTGCAACTAGGACAAAAAAAGGTCGGGCACCAGTTGCGAATCAAGGGTAGACCTATAATTGTTACTAAAAAACTCGGGCTCCCAGTTGCGAGTTGAGGGTGAACTTGCAATTCAGACAAAAAATAATTATGTAGGGGTACTGGGTTGGGGACGAGTTGTGTGTCGAGGGTGAACATGTAACTATGTCGGAGATGAGTTGCATGTTCGGCTTGGACATGCAACTAGGTCAGGTGGGTTTACATGTTGGGATTGGACATGGAACTAGGGGCCAGGGCAAGTTGCGTGTTGAAAACAAGCACAAGCCTAGTTGCAAGTCAAAGGGTGGTCTTGCAACTAGGAGAACTATGAGGTGAGTTGCGAGTTGAGGATGAACTTACAACTGGGACAACTACAAACTATGGGACCAGTTGTGAGTCAAGTGTCGACTTGCAACTGGGATAAAACAAACTATGGTCCTAGTTGCGAGTCAAGGGTGCGCTTGCAACTAGGATAACACAAATTACGAGCCTTGTTGCGAGTCGAGGGTGAACTTGTAATTGAGACAAGTATATAAAACCATGATGCGAGTTGCGAGTTGAGGGTGGACATGCAATTGAGATGAAAAACAAAATAGATCCAAGTTGCGAATCGAGGGTGGACTTGCAACCGGGACAACAACAAACTATGGGGCCAGTTTCAAGTTGATGGTGGACTTGCAACTTGGCAACAAAAAGCTATGATCCCAGTCGTGATTCAAGGATGGACTTGCAATTAAGACAACTAGGAAACAATAACCTAGTTGCGAGTGAAGGGTCGACTTGCAACTGGAATGAAACAAATTACGGTCCCAGTTGTGAGTCATGGGTGGACTTGGAACTGGGATGAAAAAGAAAACACATGCCTAGTTGTGAGTCGACGGTGGGCTTGCAACTGGGAGAAGTATCAGCACAATTGCAAGTCGAATGTGGACTTGCAACTGGGATAACTACGAAACTACGAGCCCAGTTGTGAGGCAAGGGTCAACTTGCAACTATGATGAAACAAACTATAGTTCCAGTTGCGAGTCAATGGTGGACTTGCAACTGGGATGAAAGACAAAACACGTGCCCAGTTGCGAGTCAAGGGTGAGCCTGCAACTGAGATAAAACAAATTAGGGGCCTAGTTGCGAGTTGAAGGTGGACTTACAACTTAGACAACTATATAAAACTATGGTATGAGTTGCGAGTTGAGGGTGGACATGCAACTGAGATAAAAAAACAAAGTGTGTCCTAGTTGTGAGTTGAGGGTGGACTTGCAAATGGGACAACAACAAACTATGAGCCCAGTTGCGAGTTGAGGGTGGACTCGCATTTGGGGCAACAACAAACTATGATTCCAATTGCGAGTCGAGGGTAGACTTGCAATTAAGACAACTACAAAACAATGAGCCCAGTTGCGAGTCAAGGATCGACTTGCAAATAGGATGAAACAAACTACGGGCCCAATTGTGAGTCAAGGGTGGACCTGCTACCGGGTTGAAAAACTAAACACAGACCAAGTTGCGAGTCAAGGGTGAACTTGCAACTAGGTTGAAACAAACTACGGGTCTAGTTGTGAGTCGATGGTATACTTGCAACTGGGACAACTACACAAAACTATGATACGGGTTGCGAGTCGAGGGTGGACTTGCAACTGAGATAACTACACAAAAGTACGATACAAGTTGTGAGTCGCAAGGGTGGACTTGCAACTGACACAACTATGAAACTACGAGCCTAGTTGTGAGTTTAGGGTGGACTTATGATCGGCATGAAAAACAAACTGCATGCCTAGTTGCGAGTCAAGGATGGGTTTGCAACTGGAACGAAACAAACTACAGACCTAAATGCGAGTCAAGAGTGAATTTGTAACTAGGACAACTACACAAAACTAAAAAGAAAAGAGGAAATAAAAAACAAAATAAAAAACTGAACTATAGCTCAACAGAAGAAAGAGAGTGAGAGCAACGAGTCATGTTACTCTATACAAAAATTGAACCCGCACCCACCACATAGAGTGAGGAAAGTTGCTGTCCCGACAAACTGAAAATTGACAAAACCCTGACAATGCGAGTTGCGAAACGCCTCCAACGCGCTGAAGGAAATATGCCCTAGAGGCAATAATAAAGTTATTATTTATTTCCTTATTTCATGATAAATGTTTATTATTCATGCTAGAATTGTATTAACCGGAAACATAATACATGTGTGAATACATAGACAAACAGAGTGTCACTAGTATGCCTCTACTTGACTAGCTCATTAATCAAAGATGGTTATGTTTCCTAACCATGAACAAAGAGTTGTTATTTGATTAATGGGATCACATCATTAGATGAATGATCTGATTGACATGACCCATTCCATTAGCTTAGCACCCGATCGTTTAGTATGTTGCTATTGCTTTCTTCATGACTTATACATGTTCCTATGACTATGAGATTATGCAACTCCCGTTTACCGGAGGAACACTTTGTGTGCTACCAAACGTCACAACGTAACTGGGTGATTATAAAGGAGCTCTACAGGTGTCTCCAAAGGTAGATGTTGGGTTGGCGTATTTCGAGATTAGGATTTGTCACTCCGATTGTCGGAGAGGTATCTCTGGGCTCTCTCGGTAATACACATCACATAAGCCTTGCAAGCATTGCAACTAATAAGTTAGTTGCGAGATGATGTATTACGGAATGAGTAAAGAGACTTGCCGGTAACGAGATTGAACTAGGTATTGGATACCGACGATCGAATCTCGGGCAAGTAACATACCGATGACAAAAGGAACAACGTATGTTGTTATGCGGTCTGACCGATAAAGATCTTCGTAGAATATGTAGGAACCAATATGGGCATCCAGGTCCCGCTATTGGTTATTGACCGGAGACGTGTCTCGGTCATGTCTACATTGTTCTCGAACCGTAGGGTCCGCACGCTTAACGTTACGATGATAGTTTCATTATGAGTTTATGTATTTTGATGTACCGAAGGTTGTTCAGAGTCCCGGATGTGATCATGGACATGACGAGGAGTCTTGAAATGGTCGAGACATAAAGATTGATATATTGGACGGCTATATTCGGACACCGGAATTGTTCCGGGTGATTTCGGAGAAAACCAGAGTGCCCGAGGGTTACCGGAACCCCCCCGAGAGAAGTAATGGGCCTTACGGGACTTAGTGGAGAGAGAGGGGCGGCCAGGGTGGGCCGCGCACCCCCTCCCCCTCTGGTCCGAATTGGACTAGGAGAGCGGGGGCGGCGCCCCCTTTCCTTCTCCCTCTCCTCCTTCCTTTCCCCCTCCTAGTAGGAGTAGGAAAGAAGGGAATCCTACTCCTACTAGGAGGAGGATTCCTCCTCCCTGGCGCGCCACAAGGGCCGGCCGGCCTCCCCCCTTGCTTCTTTATATACGGGGGCAGGGGGGCACCCGAGGACACACAAGTTGATCTTCGTGATCGTTCCTTAGCCGTGTGCGGTGACCCCCTCCACCATATTCCACCTCGGTCATATTGTAGCGGTGCTTAGGCGAAGCCCTGCGATGGTAGAACATCAAGATCGTCACCACGCTGTCGTGCTGACGGAACTCCTCCCCGAAGCTTTGCTGGATCGGAGCCCGGGGATCGTCATCGAGCTGAACGTGTGCCAAGAACTCGGGGGTGCCGGAGTAACGGTGCTTGGATCGGTCGGATCGTGAAGACGTACGACTACATCAACCGCGTTGATATAACGCTTCCGCTTTCGGTCTACGAGGGTACGTAGACAACACTCTCCCCTCTTGTTGCTATGCATCACCATGATCTTGCGTGTGCGTAGGAAAATTTTGAAATTACTACGTTCCCCAACAGTGGCATCCGAGCCTAGGTTTTTATGGTTTGATGTTATATGCACGAGTAGAACACAAGTGAGTTGTGGGCGATATAAGTCATACTGCCTACCAGCATGTCATAGTTTGGTTCGGCGGTATTGTTGGATGAAGCGGCCCGGATCGACATTACGCGTACGCTTACGCGAGACTGGTTCTACCGCCATGCTTTGCACACAGGTGGCTGGCGGGTGTCAGTTTCTCCAACTTTAGTTGAACCGAGTGTGGCTACGCCTGGTCCTTGCGAAGGTTAAAACGGCATCAACTTGACAAACTATCGTTGTGGTTTTGATGCGTAGGTAAGATTGGTTCTTGCTAAAGCCCGTAGCAGCCATGTAAAACATGCAACAACAAAGTAGAGGACGTCTAACTTGTTTTTGCAGGGCATGTTGTGATGTGATATGGTCAAGACATGATGCTAAATTTTATTGTATTAGATGATCATGTTTTGTAACAAGAGTTATCAGCAACTGGCAGGAGCCATATGGTTGTCGCTTTATTGTATGCAATGCAATCGCCCTGTAATGCTTTACTTTATCACTAAGCGGTAGCGATAGTCGTAGTAGCATTAGATTGGCGAGACGACAACGATGCTACGATGGAGATCAAGGTGTCGCGCCGGTGACGATGGTGATCATGACGGTGCTTCGAAGATGGAGATCACAAGCACAAGATGATGATGACCATATCATATCACTTATATTGATTGCATGTGATGTTTATCTTTTATGCATCTTATCTTGCTTTGATTGACGGTAGCATTTTAAGATGATCTCTCACTAAATTATCATAGTAAAAGTGTTCTCCCTGAGTATGCACCGTTGCGAAAGTTCTTCGTGCTGAGACACCACGTGATGATCGGGTGTGATAGGCTCTAAGTTCAAATACAACGGGTGCAAAACAGTTGCACACGCGTAATACTCAGGTTTAACTTGACGAGCCTAGCATATAACAGATATGGCCTCGGAACACGGAGACCGAAAGGTCGAGCGTGAATCATATAGTAGATATGATCAACATAATGATGTTCACCATTGAAACTACTCCATCTCACGTGATGATCGGACATGGTTTAGTTGATATGGATCACGTGATCACTTAGAGGATTAGAGGGATGTCTATCTAAGTGGGAGTTCTTTAATAATATGATTAATTGAACTTAAATTTATCATGAACTTAGTCCCTGATAGTATCTTGCTTTTTTATGTTTGATTGTAGATAGATGGCCCGTGCTGTTGTTCCGTTGAATTTTAATGCGTTCCTTGAGAAAGCAAAGTTGAAAGATGATGGTAGCAATTACACGGACTGGGTCCGTAACTTGAGGATTATCCTCATTGCTGCACAGAAGAGCTACGTCCTGGAAGCACCGCTGGGTGCTAGGCCTGCTGCTGATGCATCTGACGACGTTAAGAACGTCTGGCAGAGCAAAGCTGATGACTACTCGATAGTTCAATGTGCCATGCTTTACGGCGTAGAATCGGGACTTCAACGACGTTTTGAACGTCATGGAGCATATGAGATGTTCCAGGAGTTGGAGTTAATATTTCAAGCAAATGCCCGAATTGAGAGATATGAAGTCTCCAATAAGTTCTACAGCTGCAAGATGGAGGAGAACAGTTCTGTCAGTGAGCATATACTCAAAATGTCTGGGTATAATAATCACTTGATTCAATTGGGAGTTAATCTTCCGGATGATTGCGTCATTGACAGAATTCTCCAATCACTTCCACCTAGCTACAAGAGCTTCGTGATGAACTATAACATGCAAGGGATGGATAAGACAATTCCCGAGCTCTTTACAATGCTAAAAGCTGCGGAGGTAGAAATCAAGAAGGAGCATCAAGTGTTGATGGTCAATAAGACCACTAGTTTCAAGAAAAAGGGCAAAGGGAAGAAGAAGGGGAACTTCAAGAAGAACAGCAAGAAAGTTGCTACTCAGGAGAAGAAACTCAAATCTGAACCTAAGCCTGAAACTGAGTGCTTCTACTGCAAGCAGACTGGTCACTAGAAGCGGAACTGCCCCAAGTATTTGGCGGATAAGAAGGATGGCAAGGTGAACAAAGGTATATGTGATATAAATGTTATTGATGTGTACCTTACTCGCAGTAGCACCTGGGTATTTGATACTGGTTCTGTTGCTAATATTTGCAACTCGAAACAGGGACTACGGATCAAGCGAAGATTGGTTAAGGACGAGGTGACGATGCGCGTGGGAAATGGTTCCAAAGTTGATGTGATCGCAGTCGGCACGCTACCTCTACATCTACCTTCGGGATTAGTATTAGACCTAAATAATTGTTATTTGGTGCCAGCGTTGAGCATGAACATTATATCTAGATCTTGTTTGATGCGAGACGGTTATTCATTTAAATCAGAGAATAATGGTTGTTCTATTTATATGAGTAATATCTTTTATGGTCATGCACCCTTGAAGAGTGGTCTATTTTTGATGAATCTCGATAGTAGTGATACACATATTCATAATGTTGAAGCCAAAAGATGCAGAGTTAATAATGATAGTGCAACTTATTTGTGGCACTGCCGTTTAGGTCATATTGGTGTAAAGCACATGAAGAAACTCCATACTGATGGACTTTTGGAGCCACTTGATTATGAATCACTTGGTACTTGCGAACCGTGCCTTATGGGCAAGATGACTAAAACACCGTTCTCCGGTACTATGGAGAGAGCAACAGATTTGTTGGAAATCATACATACAGATGTATGTGGTCCAATAAATGTTGAGGCTCGTGGCGGATATCGTTATTTTCTCACCTTCACAGATGATTTAAGCAGATATGGGTATATCTACTTAATGAAACATAAGTCTAAAACATTTGAAAAGTTCAAAGAATTTTAGAGTGAAGTTGAAAATCACCGTAACAAGAAAATAAAGTTCCTACGATCTAATCGTGGAGGAGAATATTTGAGTTACGAGTTTGGTCTACATTTGAAACAATGCGGAATAGTTTCGCAACTCACGCCACCCGGAACACCACAACGCAATGGTGTGTCCGAACGTCGTAATCGTACTTTACTAGATATGGTGCGATCTATGATGTCTCTTACAGATTTACCGCTATCGTTTTGGGGTTATGCTCTAGAGACGGACGCATTCACGTTAAATAGGACACCATCGAAATCCGTTGAGACGACGCCTTATGAACTATGGTTTGGCAAGAAACCAAAGTTGTCGTTTCTTAAAGTTTGGGGCTGCGATGCTTATGTGAAAAAACTTCAACCTGATAAGCTCGAACCCAAATCGGAGAAATGTGTCTTCATAGGATATCCAAAGGAGACTGCTGGATACACCTTCTATCACAGATCCGAAGGCAAGACTTTTTGTTGCTAAATTCGGAGTCTTTCTAGAGAAGGAGTTTCTCTCGAAAGAAGTGAGTGGGAGGAAAGTAGAACTTGATGAGGTAACTGTACCTGTTCCCTTATTGGAAAGTAGTCCATCACATGAACCGGTTTCTGTGACATCTACACCAATCAGAGAAGAAGTTAATGATGATGATCATGAAACTTCAGATCAAGTCACCACTGAACCTCATAGATCAACCAGAGTAAGATCCGCACTAGAGTGGTACGGTAATCCTGTTCTGGAAGTCATGCTACTAGATCATGATGAACCTACGAACTATGAAGAAGCGATGGTGAGCCCAGATTCCGCAAAATGGCTTGAAGCCATGAAATCTGAGATGGGATCCATGTATGAAAACAACGTGTGGACTTTGGTTGACTTGCCCGATGATCAGCAAGCAATTGAGAATAAATGGATCTTCAAGAAGAAGACTGACGCTGACGGTAATGTTACTGTCTATAAAGCTCGACTTGTCGCAAAAGGTTTTCGACAAGTTCAAGGGATTGACTACGATGAGACCTTCTCACCCGTAGCGATGCTTAAGTCAGTCCGAATCATGTTAGCAATTGCCGCATTTTATGATTATGAAATTTGGCAAATGGATGTAAAAACTGCATTCCTGAATGGATTTCTGGAAGAAGAGTTTTATATGATGCAACCAGAAGGTTTTGTCGATCCAAAGGGAGCTAACAAAGTGTGCAAGCTCCAGCGATCCATTTATGGACTGGTGCAAGCCTCTCGGAGTTGGAATAAACGCTTTGATAGTGTGATCAAAGCATTTGGGTTTATACAGACTTTTGGAGAAGCCTGTATTTACAAGCAAGTGAGTGGGAGCTCTGTAGCATTTCTGATATTATATGTGGATGACATATTATTAATCGAAAATGATATAGAATTTCTGGATAGCATAAAAGGATACTTGAATAAGAGTTTTTCAATGAAAGACCTCGGTGAAGCTGCTTACATATTGGGCATTAAGATCTATAGAGATAGATCAAAACACTTAATTGGACTTTCACAAAGCACTTACCTTGACAAAGTTTTGAAGAAGTTCAAAATGGATCAGGGTAAGAAAGGATTCTTGCCTATGTTACAAGGTGTGAAGTTGAGTAAGACTCAAAGCCCGACCACTGCAGAAGATAGAGAGAAAATGAAAGATGTTCCCTATGCTTCAGCCATAGGCTCTATCATGTATGCAATGCTGTGTACCAGACCTGATGTGTGTCTTGCTATAAGTCTAGCAGGGAGGTACCAAAGTAATCCAGGAGTGGATCACTGGACAGCGGTCAAGAACATCCTGAAATACCTGAAAAGGACTAAGGATATGTTTCTCGTGTATGGAGGTGACAAAGAGCTCATCGTAAATGGTTACGTTGATGCAAGCTTTGACACTGATCCGGATGATTCTAAATCGCAAACCGGATACGTGTTTACATTGAACGGTGGAGCTGTCAGTTGGTGCAGTTCAAAACAAAGCGTCGTGGCAGGATCTACATGTGAAGCGGAGTACATAGCTGCTTCGGAAGCAGCAAACGAAGGAGTCTGGATGAAGGAGTTCATATCCGATCTAGGTGTCATACCTAGTGCATCGGGTCCAATGAAAATCTTTTGTGACAATACTGGTGCAATTGACTTGGCAAAGGAATCCAGATTTCACAAGAGAACCAAGCACATTAAGAGACGCTTCAATTCCATCCGGGATTTAGTCCAGGTGGGAGACATAGAAATTTGCAAGATACATACGGATCTGAATGTAGCAGACCCGTTGATTAAGCCTCTTCCACGAGCAAAACATGATCAACACCAAAACTCCATGGGTGTTAGAATCATTACTGTGTAATCTAGATTATTGACTCTAGTGCAAGTGGGAGACTGAAGGAAATATGCCCTAGAGGCAATAATAAAGTTATTATTTATTTCCTTATTTCATGATAAATTTTTATTATTCATGCTAGAATTGTATTAACCGGAAACATAATACATGTGTGAATACATAGACAAACAGAGTGTCACTAGTATGCCTCTACTTGACTAGCTCATTAATCAAAGATGGTTATGTTTCCTAACCATGAACAAAGAGTTGTTATTTGATTAATGGGACCACATCATTAGATGAATGATCTGATTGACATGACCCATTCCATTAGCTTAGCACCCGATCGTTTAGTATGTTGCTATTGCTTTCTTCATGACTTATACATGTTCCTATGACTATGAGATTATGCAACTCCCGTTTACCGGAGGAACACTTTGTGTGCTACCAAACGTCACAACATAACTAGGTGATTATAAAGGAGCTCTACAGGTGTCTCCAAAGGTAGATGTTGGGTTGGCGTATTTCGAGATTAGGATTTGTCACTCCGATTGTCAGAGAGGTATCTCTGGGCTCTCTCGGTAATACACATCACATAAGCCTTGCAAGCATTGCAACTAATAAGTTAGTTGCGAGATGATGTATTACGGAACGAGTAAAGAGACTTGCCGGTAACGAGATTGAACTAGGTATTGGATACCGACGATCGAATCTCGGGCAAGTAACATACCGATGACAAAAGGAACAACGTATGTTGTTATGCGGTCTGACCGATAAAGATCTTCGTAGAATATGTAGGAACCAATATGGGCATCCAGGTCCCGCTATTGGTTATTGACCGGAGACGTGTCTCGGTCATGTCTACATTGTTCTCGAACCGTAGGGTCCGCACGCTTAACGTTACGATGATAGTTTCATTATGAGTTTATGTATTTTGATGTACCGAAGGTTGTTCAGAGTCCCGGATGTGATCATGGACATGACGAGGAGTCTTGAAATGGTCGAGACATAAAGATTGATATATTGGACGGCTATATTCGGACACCGGAATTGTTCCGGGTGATTTCGGAGAAAACCAGAGTGCCCGAGGGTTACCGGAACCCCCCCGAGAGAAGTAATGGGCCTTACGGGACTTAGTGGAGAGAGAGAGGGGCGGCCAGGGTGGGCCGCGCGCCCCCTCCCCCTCTGGTCCGAATTGGACTAGGAGAGCGGGGGCGGCGCCCCCTTTCCTTCTCCCTCTCCCCCTTCCTTTCCCCCTCCTAGTAGGAGTAGGAAAGAAGGGAATCCTACTCCTACTAGGAGGAGGATTCCTCCTCCCTGGCGCGCCACAAGGGCCGGCCGGCCTCCCCCCTTGCTTCTTTATATACGGGGGCAGGGGGGCACCCGAGGACACACAAGTTGATCTTCGTGATCGTTCCTTAGCCGTGTGCGGTGACCCCCTCCACCATATTCCACCTCGGTCATATTGTAGCGGTGCTTAGGCGAAGCCCTGCGACGGTAGAACATCAAGATCGTCACCACGCTGTCGTGCTGACGGAACTCCTCCCCGAAGCTTTGCTGGATCAGAGCCCGGGGATCGTCATCGAGCTGAACGTGTGCCAAGAACTCGGGGGTGCCGGAGTAACGGTGCTTGGATCGGTCGGATCGTGAAGACGTACGACTACATCAACCTCGTTGATATAACGCTTCCGCTTTCGGTCTACGAGGGTACGTAGACAACACTCTCCCCTCTCGTTGCTATGCATCACCATGATCTTGCGTGTGCGTAGGAAAATTTTGAAATTACTACGTTCCCCAACACGCGCGACGTCACATAACCGGCGAACAATGGGTGGAAGCCGTGAAACAGGTCGACAACGTGATGAAGATCAAAGCACTGCATGAAAATTTCAGCAACAAAAGATTGTACATTTAAAAATTTAGATGAGATGACATTGCTGATCTCGTCCGAATGAGTCACAACCTATGGAGGATCGTATACTCACACTTACGCAATCGTGGAAGACAATGAGAAAAACGACCACCAATATGACACGAAAAACCGGCCCGACAACACAAACACCAGCACGACGCAAGGTACATGCATGTGAACAAAACATTTTTGCACGAAACATACAGGTTTGATCAAGTGGTGAACAACTTAGTTGTAAAATCATATAGATGTGAATTAGCAAATCCAAAAGAAAAAATATATGAAAATAACGATATTTAAAATAAAAGTAAAAATCAAAAACAAAAAAATACACGTGGCATTTTCATATTTTTTTCTTAAATTTTCACCTCTTGGGGTAAGATAACAAATAAGGAAAAAATAAAAATAAAAAAATACAACTAATAGTTTGCTTACAGCCGATGCATGCAGCTACACATAAGTGCAAAATGGGTCACATCCCCAAAACGATGTGAAAAGAAAAAAAATTGACGTTCAATGAAGTCCCATGGGCCGATACGTGAAACAAGCTAGTACAGGTGCAGTCCGTGCAAGAACAACAACAAGAAAAAAAACACTATGATGAGAGAAGAGAACAAATCTTAAAGGGCTTTCATCCTATGGTGATAGAGTTAGATATGAGGTAATTATTTCACATCTAGCAAAAGGCAACAACAAACGACGTAGCCTGTTTCTTCCACTTCTACAACGCAAACCAGATAAAAAGTGGTCACAAGAGCCCAAGCAAAAACAAAAGTCCAACAAAAAAACAGACATGCACCATGAACGGGTCAACAAAAAGTGGACATAACAGAACAAGAGACACATACCTACATTAGTCGATGATGCGAGATCAAGAATTTGCGTGAAAATTACACCAATATGATCCCAACAGAAAACAACTTAGCAAGAGGCCCTTAACAAAAGCCTTGATTATTCTCCCAGTTCTTATTAGTACAACGGAAATGCAACCAACAAAGAAAAAAAAGCTCAAAGAGTCACATCACATGCAGCAGACATAGGCTATCTTCTCAAAAGATAAGAAAACAGACATGGGCTAAGGCCCTCACGCACGACACGAACAGGCAACAGGAACACAAACGTGCAATCGACAAACACGACAAGCGCAGCCTAGGGATAGCAGGCAGCGACAAGAGATCAAGACGTTTACACGGATTTTTCAACAATTAGGTGTGAGATACTATTTCACATCTAGATGTGAAATAGCAAACCTGTAATAATATATACATGTCAATAATTTTCTTCTGTTGCAAACAGTATCTCAAAGTTTGTCAAATGTTTCCTTCATAAATCAAGCTTTTTTTTATATCTTCAAGTCATAGGAGCCGTAATCTTCAGATCAGCTACACACCTCACACAAGTAACATTAACTTGCGAAAAGCAAGAAAACCTAACAACTTTTGTAAGTTTTATGTTTTTTTCCGCCCGTCACCAAAGCACAAAGAGTCGCACTTGGAGTCGCCAAAGCACAGAGTCGGACACAAACTGTTTTCTACAGTGGGTGACAACGGCTTGCAGTTTTCTACAGCAAGAGGCAGAGCACACGAGTAGCCAAGAAGCGGCCCGATTAATAATCTAGCTGCGGCCTTTCTGACTAATTCGAATTGTTAACGATGGCCCGTTTGGTATTTTTGTTGCAGGCGAGCCTGAACCATGTCACCCAAAGGGGAAAGACACCTCCACAGTTCTAACAGGTGCCCGTTTCTATCGTAGACGGCGGCACACGGCCGCCGAGCGCTCACTCCGGTGCGGCAGTGCAGCCGTGCCTACGAATGTTGGAGCGACCGCTCGTGTCAGGCCGCCGCGAATGTGCCGGTCTAGGTAAGTTCGTCTTTTCTCCTGTTTTTGCCTCTGTCCATTTTCTTGTTTATTTTATTTTATTATTATTTCCAAAAATATTGTGCATACATATATTTCAAAGCATTAAAAAAATATTTTTTTAGTAAGGAATTTAGAAAATGTTAGCACAATGTAAAACAATTACTAGCTTAATTCAAAAAATGTTCACCTGTTTCAGAAAATGTATGTAAGATTATACAAAACGTTAATAATATATTTTATACAATATTAAACATATATAATATAAATGTTTCAAATGCATGTGAAAAATGTTGAGCATACAGAAAAATGTTTCAAACATTTTAAAAATGTTCGTGCGTTTCAAAAACATGCATTTGGCATAATAATAAAAAAATAATCATGTATTTGTTAATTACTAAACATTATCATAATGTTTCCGATGAATATGAAAAGTGTAATTGTTTATTTAAAAAGTGGACATCACACATGTATTTGAATGAAATGTTTAGCCTATTTAAAAATGCTAACCTTATATCTAAAAACGTGTTAATCATGCATAAAAAATTTATATACAAAATATGTACACATCAAAAATATTTATTTAAAAAAAATTATATACAAGATATGTACACATCAAAACGTATTTTAAAATGAATATTTTACATGTACATGAAAAACGTACATAGAAAATTGAGGAAAAGTGATATAAGCAACAAATAAAGAAAACTGAGGAAAAGTCAATCAAAAAGGTTCTAAAACAGAAGAAAAAACTTCTTACCTATGATGTGAAAAGAGGGGATAAGAGAGAGCATGTTAAAATTACTTGTAGGAGTTTGAAGGAATTGCAAACTCCCGCCCCGACGAAGCTGTTGGACAAATCAACAATTGGTAAGCAAAAACGGAAAGTTTCAGCAACACCTCTATGGTGTAACCACATTTAAGATGTTTTTTTAACACATTACAACGTGAAATCCTATTTGACGCTAACTGCGTCGAACTGTTAAGGGTTCGCACAGGTGAAACTAATTCAGAGGGGCTCGGCTGGCCCGGTCGCCCTACACTACTGGTGCTTCCAAAGGCGAAGCTCTCGTCTTTGGCGACCCGCAAACGGAGGGCTAAAACCTGTAGTTTTAAAGCAAGGGATGAGCGCGAAAGCCGTTGCGCTTCCGTACACGCGCATACGTTTTCTTGCTGGGGCGGACACGGAGTAAGCACATTCTATTTTTCTTAATTGACAAAGCAAAGGGAGTTATCAACCCTTTTTTCTGAAACCCTATAATGGCTAGTTCCCAATGTGGTTTCGGTTCGATCAACTATCCTTTTTGAAGCGGATAGTTCACAGTGCTCATTCTCAAAAAAGCGGAAAAGCCATGATGTTTCCACTCCATTTTCATGAAGAATAGAATAGAATAAACACATGGCACAACTGGGTGCTAGAATAGTCAGCTTAAGATGTTCAAAAGAGAAAGTCACTTTCCTTATTCTTGGCTAGTGGAAGATTTTAAAATGCCTTCTTTTTTTCTTAAAACGAAAGAAGAAAGAGAGTGGGAGATATCTGCATTCTCTGCTGTATCCACCTTGACTTGGTATTCAGTGCTCTCTTCTAGAAGTCTGTAACACCTGACCTCGAACTCCATTGGCTCCTTACGGGATAAGAAGATAGATTTTCAAAGAGAGGGAAAGAGTTCTAGTCCGAAAGAACAATCAAGGGATGAGCGCACGGGAGCCGTTGCACCCACGTTCCGATGGAGAGAAGAACCTATAATTAGCTTTTCGGGAAATTTCCAAACGAACAATTTCAACGAAATCTTTCGGCAAACGACCGTTCCACAATGGAACCTGGCACTACTGTTTGCCCTAAGGGCCGACCCACCTTTTCAGAGAAACAGACACATGACCAACCGCAGACCGAAAATCCAAAAACTGCGCCACTTTTTCTCTTTCACATACACCGGGAGAAAGGGTGACGGTAGCAATCCCCTTTGCCTCCCCGGCCGGGGCAGGACAAGGGGGGCAAAAATGTTGCGTAACTGCCCTTGCCTCAAGGTCTTGAGAAACCAGAAACTAGTGTTCGATGGCCCAACAAATCCTATTGGTTTTCGCAGGGGATGTCATTTTTACAAGCTTTCGCATGCTGAGCGTGGCCTTTCGGGCTGAATAGGGGCGGTGAGAGGGTGTAGTGTAGTAAAGGAGGTGGGCTTAGAGCCAGCAAGCAATTCCAAGGCAAAGCTTTATCGCGAAGAGGGCAGATGAATCAATTGGTTCCAGGGTATGCGTTTCTTTTGTAAAAGAATTCGATGCCCTTGCGAAAAACCGAGTCAAGAAAGAGGTAAGGGCCGGGTCAGAGGCGGAGCAGACATTCAAAGCAACCGAACCATAGATCCAGCTTTGCTTTTTTCATCGGAAAGAGGTCTACGAAGACTTTTGGGAAAACGTCGACGTTTGCTTGCTGGCTTATTTGGCAAAGAAAAATAGAGTACGTTATAAGAAATTAATCGGTCAGTTTCCTGTGCATTGTTGGTTCTTGATTGTTCTGGAGTGCGAACAGCTTTGTGGGTGATGGCTAACTTCTGAAACATAGCTTCAATCAAGACCAACCTATCTTGAAGTAGCGGTTTCCTGTCCCCCGAGCACGAGATCTGGGCCCGCCCACTATTCCATAGCGAGGCAGCCGGTTTTGGTAACTTCCAGAAGGTTCCTTGAACCCTTTTTTTTACACCGTTTTAACGGTTTTCTTTTGTCATTGTTTTTTCTTTTTCTTTGTTTCATTTTTCTGTTTCATTTCTTTTTTGGGTTTCTTTTTCTCTGTTTCTTTTTTTCATTTCTTTGTTTCGTTTTTTTTGTTTCTATTACAGGTTCACATTTTCTTTTTTTCTTTTCTAAAAATTGCAAATTTAAAAATGTTTAACATCTTTGAAAATTGTTCGTTTTTTACATTTTTCAAAAATTAAAATTTTGTTGATGCTTAAAAATTTGTTTGAATTTTCCAAAAAGATCAGAATTTTGAAATTTGTTCGTGTTTTCCAAATGTTTGAATTTTCAAAAATTTGTTCATGTTTTCTAAATATTGTTTGTGATTTAAAAAAATCACGTTTTAAAAAAAGTTCAGAGTTTCAAAAAATATTCATGCTTACAAAAACTGTTCGTAAATTTTTTGTTCTCATTTCACAAAACTTGTTCACGTGTTAAAAAAATGTTCTTAAATTCCAAAATTTGTTCATGTTGAACAAAATTGCAAAATTTGTTGACGTTGAACAAAATATTCATTAAAGTTCTTGGTTTTTCAATTTTTGTTCAAATATTCAAAAAACGTTCATGATATTGATAAAAAGCTTGCTTTCCCCTAATTTTGTTCAATGGTTTAAAAAATGTTCATGGGCGCAAAAAATTGTTTGCTTTCAGATATTTGTTCAGAGTTTCAATAAATGTTCTATTTTTCCAACAATTTCATGTTTTGAAAAACGTTATTTTTTCAAAACAAAATCCGCTTTTCTAAATTTTGTTCAACATTGAAAAATGTTTGACTTTTGAATGAAATGTTCGTGTTTCAAATAATTTCCTAATTTGGAAATTTTCTCACAATTTTTAAATGTTTTTTTCATGAATATTCGCTTTCCTATATAAAAACATATTCAAAATTCTTAAAGAAAATAGATATGTCGCGTTTCACAGTTATTATAAGCTGTGCTGCATGCTTTGGACGTCAAAATTATGTATTCAATTGGTTATGTACCGCTGCGTACTACCAGGAGGTGTTGAGTTCGAATCCTTGCGAGTCCATCTTTTGTTGGAATTTTATGCGAGTGTAACTACTTAAATGATGGTGCTGCTTACTTTCACAAAAGTTGTTCACCTCGAGTTGCTTCGTTCATGAATTGATGAGTCAGCGTCGCGAGTTCGGACCCAGCGCGATCGTTTTACTCATTTTTTTCGCCTCGCGGGGTTGGCTACCTGGGCCGGCCAATTCGTTTGGCGCCTCTGCGATCCCCCGCCAGTCTGCCGCATAATGCGGCAGATAGGAGGTCCCATTAATACCACATTTAAGATGTTAGGCATTGAATGATTGTCTTACATTGGGCTGATTGATAAGAGTCAACTCGGGCTCTGCTTGATTAGGATATGCATATGGATGTTGATTCGTTGATGTGAGGCATTAGCCTTCAATTTAATCTATTGGCCGGCCGGCCGGCCAAGATTTTCATTATCAAAATCCCTAGTGACATCAAGCTATGGGCTATGGCTAAGCTAATTTGTTTTTCCGATAATGGCTAAGCTAATTGTTCTTTTTGTGACAGTAACCCACCAAGTCTAGCTAGTCTACAGCCAATAATTTGTGTAAGACAAGACTGTGACATCTTGGCGTTGTTAAGCAAAAGGCAAGTCACCTACCGCGCCGGCCGATTGCACATGGACCAACGATAGCAGGTAGGAATCGCTGGTGTAGACAACTACCTGTTACCCGCTGATCATGAAGATTTATACTGATTCAAGTCAAGGCATTAGCTGTACTGCGGTCGATTATTAGTTTAATATCTCGGCCGGCGATGATTATTAAGTCCTAATGTCGATTAGTTTTAATGTCTCGGCCGGCGATGATTATTAAGTCCTATTCTCGATTAGTTCCAATGTCTCGGCCGGCGATGGTTATTAAGTCCTAATGTCGATTAGTTTTAATGTCCCGGCCGGCGAAGATTATTAAGTCCTATTCTCAATTAGTTCTAATGTCTCGGTCGGTTATGATTATTAAGTCCTAATGTCGATTAGTGAGTACAATGTCTTGGCCGACGATGATTATTAAGTCCTAATGTCGATTACTAAGGACTTAATAAGCAGCACCAGGAGCAGGAGCGAAATTTCATCATGCATGAATAAGATGACATGGACATATCATCAGTAGTAGTTCTTCTACTCCGCTAGCTATTACATGTACACACCACTCCGGAAATACAGCAGATAGTTTCATGCTTGATACAACCATATGTACATCCATTGTTTCAAGAAAAATGCACCAGCTAAGTGCATCATTTTCTGCATTACATCACACATCAATATTTTCACTCATATCCTCAGAGATTTCAGTCAACTCGGACGACAAACGGTAAGTATCATCGGTATGGACGTGCCCTTCGTCACAGAAGAATGGCCTGGAAGGCATCTGCAAGGTATCCGCGCTGCCTTCCAGCATCTCTATTGCCGCGCTCATCGTCGGCCTATCATGAGATTTCATCTGGATGCACCATAGTCCGACGATGCACAGCTTCCTCTCCAACTCATGCATCTCAGCATCAACATGGTTAGATATCTCACCAACATGGTCTTGTTGGGTTAGTCGGTCATACACCCATGCCGGGTAGTATGCTTGGCTAGAATTTGCTGCATTCGGATCAGCATTCCTTCTTCCTCCAGCCATCTCCAGCAGCAGCATCCCAAAGCTGTAAACATCGGACTTGCTCGATATGACGCCAAAGCTCCTAGATATCATCTCAGGAGCTATGTACCCTATAGTTCCCCGTAGCGCTCTCGACGGCACAAAACTGATGTCCCTTGGGTATAGTTTTGCGAGACCGAAGTCAGCAACTTTTGGGATAAAATTGTTGTCAAGAAGGATGTTGTGTGGCTTGATGTCAAAGTGAAGAATCTGCATGTCACAACCCTGATGCAAGTAATCAATCCCTCTGGCAATGCCCAAAGCAATCTCATTTAGCTTGTCCCAAGAGAAATTCTTCTCGGCCGAGAAGATGTACTTGTCAAGAGAACCTTGAGGCATGTACTCGTAGACGAGCGCTTGTCTCATTTCCTCCGGGCAGAACCCCACTAAACGCACCACATTAATATGGTGGATCCTGCCAATGGTTGAAACTTCACTGATAAAATCTTCTCCATTACAGTTGGAGTTACAGTCTAGCATCTTAACCGCGACATGAACATTGCCTGGCGATATCACACCCTTAAACACAGATCCGTAGCCTCCCTGACCCAGCTTATCTCTGAAATGGCTCGTGACTGCGGTGATGTCAGTATAGGCATACCTTGTCGGGCCAAGCATTTGTTGCATTTGGAGGAACTTCCCGATTGCATCAATTCTGATCCTTGTTTTCCAATACTTGTGGGCCAGAAAGATCAACACAGCCAGGGGTGCCAACAAGAACCTGCATAGATCTACATAAGCAAGGTTGCATAGGGTTTAGTGGCTACATGAATAAGCAGTTGTGATGATGAAGAAATTAAATTAAGAACACAAAATTCTGAAGTACCTGCAGTCAGTGTCACAATCCACATAGTAATTAGTATGGTGACCCGCTCGTATCCAACATAATAAGGAAATCCAGTCACATCAAATATGCAGTCTGCGAAATCTCCCTCAACCAGAAGAATTCCCACAATCCAATCCTTGATGCTCCTTCCAGACACTGGCCATTCATGAAACTTGCTGCAATAGCACGATTGTATGAAAAAATGGAATAAAAGTGTACCCTAACAGTTTTCGAACAAGGTAGCCAGGTATACACAGGCAACAAATAAAACAACAGTGTGCATATGTCAAGATATGTAACTCACCGAATCCCACGCCTTACGCATCTCTTGATGCCCTCCCTATAAGCTCTCAAAGGAAATAGAACAGCAAATCCACTCCTCATGGATTTCACAACATCTGCATAACTTGCATTTTCTAGCGCCGGACCGTCCCAAGGTCGAGGAGTCACGGCCAAGTACCCACAAGAAGGTTGAAGGTACTCCATGTATGTAGATCTGAGGCCAGTTAACACGTAAACAAAAGAATCGTTGGTGCTTAGGCAAGCAACAGGCATGTACATACCAGTGCCCTTTACTTCCTGAGAGCATTCTACAAAGCAAGCCCGAGTATCTACAAGGGGGTCCAATTCGACTTCCATGTTGTCGTGTGGGTATGGAGGATTCCACCGAGGTAGAGGGCAGCTGTTGTGTAAATCCAAGTCGGCATCAACAACCCAGAAGGAAGAATTACTGTAGTTGATGCTAGACACATAGTAAGTTGCACCGCCGATGCGTATCGTAGCCTTGGTATCACTGCAAACCAGCTCGCAAGATCGATAGCCACACCCAGGTGGATCACTTGCCCGACGAAATGGAGACGATATGTTTCCAAGAAGACCGCACGAGAAAGAAGGACAATCAGGCTGATGGTGCCGCCCTTCCACCTGATTTCCAGCAAGAACTGCAAGCACATACAAGACAGTTAAGGCCCTGAGAGCAGCAGGCATCGCCATGGCAGACTGATTCACAGAAGCACAGACGTGCAAATGAATGGCTAAATAAGGGAGTGACTGTCAAAGTTAAAAATAAAACTCCAAAGGAGAGCCATTGCATGCCAACTTGTGCCTCTACATGACCGTGATGTTGCTGGCTGGGAGACTTAGATATTTGCTGCCAATTAAAGTTGGGTGATTAACTGATTACATACCGGCTACTGGCCCATCTACGTGATGTGATGTTCTTCACTCCGGACCACTTGATTAACGGAAGAGTCGTGTACTACAATAGCATCCTTTAGTGGTCCAAGCCTATCCTAGTCACAGTAACATGGAATTTAGTGCCTTATATGACAATGACAAATAACAAGGACGAAAAAATTGGCAGCTAAGAAAATATCATTCATTTGAGATATTGAGTATTACTCAGTTAGCAATTCTGTCAACGACTAATGCCAATCTAATTCCTTATTTTAGTTGAACTAATTGCCTAAACCCCACCTATATAAAAACTATTTCCCTCATATATAAAACTAGTTTCCCAAAATATCATTAACACCACGTGCAGATTATATGGGCAGATACATTTGATATTTCTCTCATTTCTATTGCCTGCGGAATACAAGTTACAACAGAGAGCATTTAAACCACGCCGGGCTGATAAGATACTAAAATAAACTAATAACTAAAAGCTTTTTTCTTTACAGGACTAACTGAGAGCATTTCCATAATACCTGGTCAATTATTTCCAATGATGCATGACTGGACTACAGTCACAATTTAAGTAGTTATCACAACAGATCAACAAGCCTTATCACAATTCAAACCTCTGCACATGGTGCTTTACCATGTCAAATTCACGAGTTTATTGCAGTAGAATACTGCAAGTTTCATGTAGTTGGACTTATGTACAATTATGCCAAAGAGTAGAAATATAGGTGGTGATATGAAAAGTAGTCTAAACAAGCATTCATTCATTTTTCCACAAAACTTTCCCAGCCACAGAACATGGCAGAAGTTTCAGTGGTAGCTGGAACTCCTACTTGGATGCACAGCTGACGACCATATCATAATTACTCATTGGAGGTTAAAGAAGACAAGTGCCCTCTTTCGATACTCCCTTCCTTCTCTTCGTCCATCTTTACTCCAATACATTTCATGGACTTGCCTAAATTTCTTGCCACTGTGTTACTGATCTGTCTTCTCACCTACGAATCCTATGTGGATGCAGCATCGGAGGAACAAGATTTTCTAAGAACTTGTTCGTCTCATCGCTGCAGCAAACATGGACCTGAGATCCGGTTCCCGTTCCGGCTTTCGATCGACCCACCATCGTGTGGCGCACCAGGCATGCAGCTGTCATGCTCCGGGCATGACACCATCCTGGATCACCATGTTCTTGGGTCTTGCAGAGTGACCGCGATCTATTACAGGCACCGTGTCATCAACGTCATCCCGCTTGTGGAATCATCGATGGAATGCCCACTTCAGAAGCTCATCTCAACAAATTTAGAAACTGATGTGTACAAACAACCTCAATCATCACAAGTTACGACCCTGGTACGTTGTTCAACTGATTTCATACCAGCGGATCCATACAGTATAGCTGGCCCAGCTTCTTGTCTCAGTAACAACGCTACCCAATTCTGGTATTTGGCATCATTTTCTGCATCCATTACTGATCTCCCATGGAACTGTGTGGCCATTAGTAAAGTCATCCCAATACCCTTCACCTATGATGAACATGGCCCTAACAGAGACCCGGACACCTTCAAAGAAAAAGCAAAGGCAGTCTTCAACTATGGTGAGACAACCTTCACTTGGCACCTCACTACCATTACCGATGCCTGCCAACAGTGTGAACATGAAGGTCGACGTTGTGGATTTAGCACACAAAGGCGTCAAGCATTCTGCCAGCAACATGGTATTGTGTTATGTCCCTAGTTAAATCCCATATGTTCATTATGGTGTAACATTTTATTTTCGAACGACATTCTAGATTTTCTGTTTCTCCATCTACTAGTTTGTTGATCTCCTATACTCTGATGTTAAGTATTTTTAATCTTCCCACAGGATTTTTCACCTATAATGAAATCAGACCAATAGTTAACTTGTTCAAACACAGCTAGTCTCTAGGTTCACATCCCTGGAAATACCCACACAAAACTTTGGTAAAGAAATGGCAGCGCCAAATTATAGGGCCAAATTATTAATGGTTGACTAACTTGCAAAATTCTCACCAATTGGATATTTTTCAGATAGTGCTAGTCTTTTAGATCTAAAGAACAAGCTTTGTTTGACCATAAGGTCAAGCTTAGTAGGTTTGATTTCATTAACTGTGTACTTTGTAGGTTTGACTAATGTTCTTTATTCTTGCCACGTTATTGACTTCTACAGTGGTGTAACTTGTAAATTATGAAGCCAATCAACAAAATATTTTTCTTACTAGTCGCTGAATGAACTTAGATCTTATGTTAAAGAAACATATACGCGGTCTTATCAATGTGCATCAGTATTCATGGGAATCAATCATATTTTTATGTTCATACCTACTTTTGAGCAGAATTCTATCATGTCACTCAGAGTTCTTTCATCCCATATAGTGATTACCGATGAACATTAATTTCAACGAACTTGTCTTCAATTAAATCCTGTTCAAAATTCAAAATCCCAATACTCAACTAAAATACAAAAGAAATATTAACTACAAAGTAATAAGCATGTAAATGTACTTCTTCCAAAATTTGTACTTTTAATGTGTTACTGGACTTGCATGATAAGTAAAAGAAAAGTAAGCACACAATGGTACATCTATAACATAACAAGGCAACATATCAATCAACATAATACCACAAGTCTGAGGTCGAAAATACTTGAAACCACGTGTCAGAAATAACAAGGGAACATATCAATCAGCATAATAACAAGGAAAGCAACCTATATCCATACAAGAAACTCGTACACCAATCAGGAATTAGTGATTCCTAACATATTTGAGTGTTTTTTTTCTGTTTTTGTCTACATTAAATCATAGCGAAATTAATGATCTTCTTCCTACATGCAGATATGCGTGCCATCCGAATTGCAGGTAATGCTGAAACTCTTATTCCTTTTTCCATTCTACATGCAATTCTTATTGCTTACTACACTAACTCTTTTGTGTTGTCTCGTTACCGGCCTAATTCTTATTTTCTTACCAAGCTTCTTATCTGAATGCAACACACTAATTTCTTTTCTTTTAAATCAACAGCCTCATCTGTAGCTGCATTTGTAGTTCTTTCATTGATTGTGGCCACTGTGATATATCTCTCCTTGAAGTCAAGGTACAATGAAGAGATAAATATGAAGGTTGAAATGTTTCTCAAGGCATATGGCTCATCAAAACCCACAAGGTACACTTTCCCTGAAGTTAAGAAGATAGCAAGACGGTTCAAGGATAAACTCGGCCAAGGTGGATTTGGAAGTGTGTACAAAGGTGAGCTACCAAATGGAGTGCCTGTGGCAGTCAAGATGCTAGAGGGCTCCACAGGAGAGGGAGAGGAATTCATCAATGAGGTTGCAACCATTGGACTAATCCACCATACAAATATCGTCCGTCTCTTGGGCTTTTGCTCTGAAGGAATGAGACAGGCTCTTATTTACGAATTCATGCCTAATGAGTCACTGGAGAAATACATATTTCCACAAGTTTCTAATACTTCTCGACAACCCCTAGCAACCAACAAAATGCTAGATATTGCTTTAGGCATTGCTCGAGGAATGGAATACCTGCATCAAGGCTGCAACCAGCGCATCCTCCACTTTGACATCAAGCCACATAACATCCTGCTGGACTACAACTTCAATCCGAAGATCTCAGACTTTGGCCTTGCAAAGCTATGTGCAAGGGACCAAAGCATCGTTACCTTGACTGCAGCAAGAGGCACCATGGGATACATCGCACCAGAGCTATATTCTCGGAACTTTGGAGGGGTGTCTTACAAGTCAGATGTGTACAGTTTCGGCATGCTGGTGTTGGAAATGGTGAGCGGGCGGAGGAACTCAGACCCAAGTGTTGAGAACCAGGACGAGGTATATCTCCCGGAGTGGATCTACGAGAGAGTAATCAGTGGGCATGAATGGGAGCTTACTTCAGAAATGACAGTAGAAGACAAAGAAAAGATGAGGCAGCTGACTATTGTGGCTCTGTGGTGCATCCAATGGAACCCCAAGAATCGGCCATCAATGACAAAGGTGGTAAACATGTTAACAGGGAGGTTGCAGAACCTACAGATTCCCCCCAAGCCCTTTGTGTCATCTGACAATCGTCATATGCCACAGAACACGACAAACACATGAACACGCATTGCATGTTTACGTGTGTATCATTACACGTTTGAGGGAACTTATCTCGCATCTGTGTTGTAAACAGTAATTCCTTGGCACTAGCTTGGCCAATGTTCGATTACATACTGAACCACATGGGATTTTGCAGTACCGTTAACACTGCATCTGTATCTTACTCCCATATTGTAATTCTATTAGTTAGAAACACACGACACTGGATTTTGCAGCCATTTCCTGGCAATGCTGTGATACTACTCCGTATGAATCTTAACCAGTCATTGATGTGATTTTATCCCCTTTCCCCCATAAATGATAGTACTACTATAAGCTCTTTCTAATACAGAGATGCGTATATAGGCTGCTTATTCTAGAAAATAGGTAACTAATCACGCAACTGCTAGGATTACTTGCTACTAGAAAGTAGAAACTCAGCATTCCTGTTCGGGAATAAAAAAAGGGGAGCAAATGGGATTACCATGGCAGATAGCATCTGCCGGAGTCCAGGTGAGACGCGAGCGAGGCGGTGTGCCGGAGTACGACGAGGAGCAAGCCCAGCCGGCGGAGAATGTGAGCGGTACCTGGGCGAGCTCGACGGCCTCCGGCGGGCAGGCACGGCTCGACCGCGGCGCCGACCGCCGGCCGCCGGCCGCCGCCTAGGGTACAAACTGCCACCCGTTTCCCCTTTGGATAAACCAGAGCTTTTTTTTTTCTGAGAAAAGGATAAGCAAGAGTTGAGCCTTTTGCGTGAGATGGGTCGGCCTCCCTGCAAAAATGAGCGTGCCATGGCAACAAACAATACGACGAATTGATCGCACTGGGATTGTTGGGCCGCGCTGTCGGCTACTCAGAAAAAAGAAAAAAAAACACGTTTTTTCTATTTTCGAGAGGCACGGCCGTGCCTCTCACGAAAGCAAAACCATGCTTCTCACAGGAGGGAAAAATGCATTTTCTTTTCATTTCCGAGAGGCACGGAAGCAAAAACCGTGCCTCTACGGAAGGAAAAAAAGAAGAAAAAAGTGTTTTTTCTGTTTTCGAGAGACACGATCGTGCCTCTCGCGAATGAAAAATAAAAAAATGTGTTTTTTCGTGTAAAAAAATTTGAATTTTTTTGGATCCAAAAGTTAAGGCAGACCAGTGAAAAGTCGAGAAGAACAAGAAAAAAACATCTAAAAAGACAAAAACATGTGGAAAAGAAATTCGAAAAAAACGTCCAAAGTGCGACACGTGACAGTGATTGAGAGCGCGCCAAGTGGCGTGCTCTCAGCCCAAGTGATTCTTGGGAAGGTTGGGAACGAGTGCTCCTCAGTTAGTTGCTCCCCCGAGATCCAGGGCGAACCCCAAATAGCCCATAGGCCTAGTTAGTTGCTCCCCCGAGATCCGGAGCGGGGTGGAGAAGCGACGGAGGTAATTAAGCGACATGAAGAAACTTTCCTAGAATTAACATATGGTGAGAAAATTACTGTCAAACATCCGGAGAGGAGATTGCACCTGATCCACTAGTACAATTGAGATGTAACTAACCTGGATGGGTTTATTTATACCGAGACAAATATGTAGAGATGCATGCACATAGATAGGGTTTCCAGACAACAGCAGCAGGGCACTCGTTCCAGTATCACTGCTTAATTACTGCTTCTATATAAATAATTACTCTTTCTGTAAAAAAAAAACAGAATTTTGTTCTCCCTGGTTGAAGAAAGAGAGAGAATAAAAGAAAGGCTACCAATGCTTGCTGAATTAAACTGCATAGTCTGAGCTGAGCTCTGACGGAACTGCAAATCCACTTTTTTTTTGAGACAACTCACGAAGCTTCTTATTGATCCGTCACAATATTTATAGGGACGAAGGAAAATCTCCGGGGTGGCCCAACCACACACGGCGTCCGGCCCCGAGAGATAGAGCGTGCTTCGCTAAGTTGTGAGCTTTATAATTTGAGCTCCTAAATTCATGGCTAACTTTACACATATCAAAACCTGACGAGTGGCTTAATATTTCATGCACAATAGCACCATATGGAGAAGCGTCCGTCTTCTTAAGAGAATCGACGACTTGCTTGCAGTCAGACGCAACATGAATGCTCCTTTGGTGCAGGTCCTCCGCAAGTGCAAGCCCTTCTCTGATCGCCATGGCTTCTAGCGTCTCCGGATCTCCGATGTGCCTCAGAATCAAATCTAACGCTCCCAAGAATACACCATCCGGGCTTCTACAGATTGCCCCACTGCCCCAAATCTTGCATGCTTGGGAGCCGCCGCATCTACATTTATTTTCACACATCCCGTGGCCGGAGCCTGCCACTGGGTTGGCCTCGTGGTTTTCAGGGCGGTCCTTCGAGGTTCACCTGCATTGATATGCCTCAGATCATCCAGAAAGCTTGTGATGAATCCGTTAATGGAGTGGGGCGACTGGAAAATGTCCTCATAGATCGCTTTCCTTCGAGCTCGCCGAATAGCCCACATGATGACGATCATATGCGCAAACATATCTCTGCTCAGAGCATAACCCATAGCGAAGAGCCAATCCTTGGGGTGTTCTTCCATTCTATCCACTAGATGATGAACCAACTCCTCAGGAGCTAGGGCCCAGACACTGCTTGACATCGGACATGTAAAGAGGGCATGTCTCCACGAATCAACTGCCCCGCACAAGGGACAATTGTCCTCAGTAGCCATATTGCGGTGCTTTAGTAAGTCAATAGTGGGCATTGAGTTTCTCGCTAGCCGCCATACAAACATGCGAAGTTTCGATGGAACCTGCAGGTGCCAAATATTACTCCACTTGTCTGCCTCTTGCTGCACAATAGACGTCCCCTCTTCTTCATTCAGCCAAGCCTCCCGCTCAAACTTTGTTCTGAGGATCATTCGATAGCAAGATCGAACGCTAAAGTTGCCCCTTGGTTTTTCCTGCCAGGCCCAAAAATCGTCAACCTTGCGGGTACATATTGGTATCTTGAGAATATCTTCAGCGTCAAAATGAACAAAAGTTGCTCTGATCAGCTCCTCCTTCCATGTCGCCGTGGTACTGTCCATGAGCTCGGAGACCATCATGGGTGGGTTTTGGGTTAACGATGTTATTGGTCTCCTTATTCTGTCCCTCGGTATCCAATTTTGCCTCCAGATATATGTGGTCTCACCATCTCCAATCCTCTTCACAATGCCTTGCAACAAAACATCACGCCCATCAAGGATCGAGCGCCATATCTGAGAAGGGTGTGCCCCAAGCTCGGCCTCAAGAATAGAAACCTCCGGGAAGTAAACCACCTTTAAAATCCTGGCACTTAAGCTGAGCTCCCCTGTTAGCAATCTCCACGCTTGACGTGCTAGGAGAGCTAGGTTGAAGATCTCCACATCACGGAATCCTAAACCTCCCAGATTCTTCGGTCTGGTCATTATATCCCAAGCCACCCATGCGGGTTTCCTTATCCCTTGCTTGCTGCCCCACCAAAATTGTCTTATGATTGAAGTAATATTTTCACAAAGGCCTCTTGGTAATCTGAAACAGGACATAGAGTAAACTGGTATGGCTTGGGCCACAGCTTTGATTAAGACTTCTTTACCTGCTGAGGACAACAGTTTCTCCATCCAGCCTTTGATCTTCACCCAAACACTGTTGGGGAACGTAGTAATTTCAAAAAAATTCCTACGCACACGCAAGATCATGGTGATGCATAGCAACGAGAGGGGAGAGTGTTGTCTACGTACCCTCGTAGACCGAAGCGGAAGCGTTGATGCAACGTAGAGGAAGTAGTCGT
Organism: Triticum aestivum; assembly: GCF_018294505.1. Lineage (NCBI taxonomy): Eukaryota > Viridiplantae > Streptophyta > Magnoliopsida > Poales > Poaceae > Triticum > Triticum aestivum. Next base: position 10,985,217 of record NC_057800.1, read on the forward strand.
ACGTCTTCCCGGTCCAACCGATCCAAGCACCGTTACTCCGGTACCTCCGAGTTCTTGGCACACGTTCAGCTCGATGACGCTCCCCGGGCTCCGATCCAGCAAAGCTTCGGGGAGGAGTTCCGTCAGCACAACGGCGTGGTGACGATCTTGATGTTCAACCGTCGCAGGGCTTCGCCTAAGCACCGCTGCAATATGACCGAGGTGGAATATAATGGAGGGGGGCACCGCACACGGCTAAGGAACGATCATGAAGATCAACTTGTGTGTCCATGGGGTGCCCCCTGCCCCCGTATATAAAGGAGTGGAGGAGGGGAGGGCCGGCCCTCTCTATGGCGCGCCCTAGGGGAGTCCTACTCCCACCGGGAGTAGGATTCCCCCTTTCCTAGTCCAACTAGGAGTCCTTCCATGTAGTGGGAGTAGGAGACAAGGAAGGGGAAGGGAGAAGGGAAGGAAGGAGGGGGTGCAGCCCCTCCCCCTAGTCCAATTCGAACTAGGCCTTGGGGGGGCTGCCCCAGGCAGTCCCTCTCTCTTTCCCGCATGGCCCAATAAGGCTCAATACTTCTCCCGGCGAATTCCCATAACTCTCCGGTACTCCGAAAAATACCCGAATCACTCGGAACCTTTCCGATGTCCGAATATAGTCGTCCAATATATCGATCTTTACGTCTCGACCATTTTGAGACTCCTTGTCATGTCCCCGATCCCATCCGGGACTCCGAAATCCTTCGGTACATCAAAACTCATAAACTCATAATATAACTGTCATCGAAACCTTAAGCGTGCGGACCCTACGGTTCGAGAACAATGTAGACATGACCGAGACATGTCTCCGGTCAATAACCAATAGCGGAACCTGGATGCTCATATTGTCTCCTACATATTCTACGAAGATCTTTATCGGTCAGACCGCATAACAACATACGTTGTTCCCTTTGTCATCGGTATGTTACTTGCCCGAGATTCGATCGTCGGTATCTCAATACCTAGTTCAATCTCGTTACCGGCAAGTCTCTTTACTCGTTCCGTAATACATCATCTCGCAACTAACTCATTAGTTGCAATGCTTGCAAGGCTTATGTGATGTGCATTACCGAGAGGGCCCAGAGATACCTCTCCGACAATCGGAGTGACAAATCCTAATCTCGAAATACGCCAACCCAACATGTACCTTTGGAGACACCTGTAGAGCTCCTTTATAATCACCCAGTTATGTTGTGACATTTGGTAGCACACAAAGTGTTCCTCCGGTAAACGGGAGTTGCATAATCTCATAGGCATAGGAACATGTATAAGTCATGAAGAAAGCAATAGCAACATACTAAACGATCGGGTGCTAAGCTAATGGAATGGGTCATGTCAATCAGATCATTCAACTAATGATGTGATCCCGTTAATCAAATAACAACTCTTTGTTCATGGTTAGGAAACATAACCATCTTTGATTAACGAGCTAGTCAAGTAGAGGCATACTAGTGACACTCTGTTTGTCTATGTATTCACACATGTATTATGTTTCCGGTTAATACAATTCCAGCATGAATAATAAACATTTATCATGATATAAGGAAATAAATAATAACTTTATTATTGCCTCTAGGGCATATTTCCTTCAGTCTCCCACTTGCACTAGAGTCAATAATTTAGTTCACATCGCCATGTGATTTAACAGCAATAGTTCACATCACCATGTGATTAACACCCATAGTTCACATCGATATGTGACCAACACCCAAAGGGTTTACTAGAGTCAGTAATCTAGTTCACATCGCTATGTGATTAACACCCAAAGAGTACTAAGGTGTGATCATGTTTTGCTTGTGAGATAATTTTAGTCAACGGGTCTGTCACATTCAGATCCGTAAGTATTTTGCAAATTTCTATGTCAACAACGCTCTGCAAGGAGCTACTCTAGCTAATTGCTCCCACTTTTCAATATGTATCTGGTCGAGACTTAGAGTCATCCAGATTGGTGCCAAAACTTGAATCGATGTAACTCTTTACGACGAACCTTTTGTCACCTCCATAATCGAGAAACATATCCTTATTCCACTCAGGATAACTTTGACCACTGTCCAGTGATCTACTCCTAGATCACCATTGTACTCCCTTGCTTAACTCAGTGTAGGGTATACAATAGATCTGGTACACAGCATGGCATACTTTATAGAACCTATGGCCGAGGCATAGGGAATGACTTTCATTCTCTTTCTATCTTCTGCCGTGGTCGGGCTTTGAGTCTTACTCAATTTCACACCTTGTAACACAGGCAAGAACTCTTTCTTTGACTGTTCCATTTTGAACTACTTCAAAATCTTGTCAAGGTATGTACTCATTGAAAAAACTTATCAAGCGTCTTGATCTATCTCTATAGATCTTGATGCTCAATATGTAAGCAGCTTCATCGAGGTTTTTCTTTGAAAAACTCCTTTCAAACACTCCTTTATGCATTGCAGAATAATTCTACGTTATTTCCGATCAACAATATGTCATTCACATATACTTATCAGAAATGCTGTAGTGCTCCCACTCACTTTCTTGTAAATACAGACTTCACCGCAAGTCTGTGTAAAACTATATGCTTTGATCAACTCATCAAGGCTTATATTCCAACTCCGAGATGCTTGCACCAGTCCATAGATGGATCGCTGGAGCTTGCATATTTAGTTAACACCTTTAGGATCGACAAAACCTTCTAGTTGCATCGTATACAACTCTTCTTTAATAAATCCATTAAGGAATGCAGTTTTGTTTATCCATTTGCCAGATTTCATAAAATGCGGCAATTGCTAACATGATTCGGACAGACTTAAGCATAGATACGAGTGAGAAACTCTCATCATAGTCAACACCTTGAACTTGTCGAAAACCTTTTGCGACAATTCTAGCTTTGTAGATAGTAACACTACTATCAGCGTCCGTCTTCCTCTTGAAGATCCATTTATTTTCTATGGCTTGCCGATCATCGGGCAAATCCATCAAAGTCCACACTTTGTTCTCATACATGGATCCCATCTCAGATTTCATGGCCTCAAGCCATTTTGCGGAATCTGGGCTCATCATCGCTTCCTCATAGTTCGCAAGTTTGTCATGGTCTAGTAACATGACTTTCAGAATAGGATTATCGTACCACTCTGGTGCGGATCTCACTCTGGTTTACCTACGAGATTCGGTAGTAACTTGATCTGAAGTTATGTGATCATCATCATTAGCTTCCTCACTAATTGGTGTAGTAGTCACAAGAACAGATTTCTGTGATGAACTACTTTCCAATAAGGGAGAAGGTACAATTACCTTATCAAGTTTTCTACTTTCCTCCCACTCACTTCTTTCGAGAGAAACTCCTTCTCTGAAAGGATCCATTCTCAGCAACGAATATCTTGCCTTCGGATCTGTGATAGAAGGTGTACCCAACTGTCTCCTTTGGGTATCCTATGAAGACATATTTCTCCGATTTGGGTTTGAGCTTATCAAGATGAAACTTTTTCATATAAGCATCACAATCCCAAACTTTAAGAAACGACAACTTTGGTTTCTTGCCAAACCACAGTTTGTGTCGTCTCAACGGACTTAGATGGTGCCCCTTTTTAACGTGAATGCAGCTGTCATTAATGCATAACTCCAAAAACGATAGTGGTAAATCGGTAAGAAACATCATAGATTGCACTATATACAATAAAGCACGGTTATGACGTTCGGACAAACCATTATGCTGTGGTGTTCCAGGTGGTGTGAGTAGTGAAACTATTTCACATTGTTTTAACTGAAGACCAAACTCGTAACTCAAATATTTTACCTCTGCGATCATATCATAGAAACTTTTATTTTCTTGTTATGATGATTCTCCACTTCACTCTGAAATTCTTTGAACTTTTCAAATGTTTCAGACTTATGTTTCATCAAGTAGATATACCCATATCTGCTCAAATCATCTGTGAAGGTCAGAAAATAATGATACCCGCTGCAAGCCTTAATATTCATCGGACCACATACATCAGTATGTATGATTTCCAACAAATCTGTTGCTTGCTCCATTGTTCCGGAGAACGGCGTTTTAGTCATCTTGCCCAAGAGACATGGTTCGCAAGCATCAAGTGATTCATAATCAAGTGATTCCAAAATCCCATCAGCATGAGTTTCTTCATGCGCTTTACACCAATATGACTTAAACGGCAGTGCCACAAATAAGTTGCACTATCATTATTAACTTTGCATCTTTTGGTTTCAATATTATGAATATGTGTATCACTACGATCGAGCTCCAACAAACAATTTTCGTTGGTGTGTATGACCATAGAAGGTTTTATTCATGTAAACAGAACAACAATTGTTCTCTAACTTAAATGAATAACCGTATTGCAATAAACATGATCAAATCATATTCATGCTCAACGCAAACACCAAATAACACTTATTTAGTTTCAACACTAATCCCGAAAGTATAGGGAGAGTGCGATGATGATCATATCAATCTTGGAACTACTTCCAACACACATCGTCACCTCACCCTTAACTAGTCTCTGTTCATTCTGCAACTCCCGATTCAAGTTACTAATCTTAGCAACTGAACTAGTACCAAATACTAAGGGGTTGCTATGAACACTAGTAAAGTACACATCAATAACATGTATATCAAATATACCTTTGTTTACTTTGCCATCCTTTCTTATCCGCCAATCACTTGGGGTAGTTCCGCTTCCAGTGACCAGTCCCTTTGCAGTGGAAGCACTCAGTCTCAGGCTTAGGTCCAGACTTGGGCTTCTTCACTTGAGCAGCAACTTGCTTGCCGTTCTTCTTGAAGTTCCACTTCTTCCCTTTGCCCTTTTCTTGAAACTGGTGGTCTTGTTAACCATCAACACTTGATGTTTTTCTTGATTTCTACCTTCGTCGATTTCAGCATCACGAAGAGCTCGGGAGTTATTTTCGTCATCCCTTGCATACTATAGTTCATCATGAAGTTCTACTAACTTGGTGATGGTGACTAGAGAATTCTGTCTATCACTATCTTATCTGGAAGATTAACTCCCACTTGATTCAAGCGATTGTAGTACCCAGACAATCTGAGCACATGCTCACTAGTTGAGCGATTCTCCTCCATCTTTTAGCTATAGAACTTGTTGGAGACTTCATATCTCTCAACTCGGGTATTTGCTTGAAATATTAACTTCAACTCCTGGAACATCTCATATGGTCCATGACGTTCAAAACGTCTTTGAAGTCCCGATTCTAAGCCGTTAAGCATGGTGCACTAAACTATCAAGTAGTCATCATATTGAGCTAGCCAAACGTTCATAACGTCTGCATCTGCTCCTGCAATAGGTCTGTCACCTAGCGGTGCATCAAGGACATAATTCTTCTGTGCAGTAATGAGGATAAACCTCAGATCACGGATCCAATCCGCATCATTGCTACTAACATTTTTCAACACAATTTTCTCTAAGAACATATCAAAATAAACATATAGCAACAACGCGAGCTATTGATCTACAACATAGATATGCTAATACTACCAGGACTAAGTTCATGATAAATTAAAGTTCAATTAATCATATTACTTAAGAACTCCCACTTAGATAGACATCCCTCTAATCCTCTAAGTGATCACGTGATCCAAATCAACTAAACCATGTCCGATCATCACGTGAGATGGAGTAGTTTCAATGGTGAACATCACTATGTTGATCATATCTACTATATGATTCACGCTCGACCTTTCGGTCTCCGTGTTCCGAGGCCATATCTGTTATATGCTAGGCTCGTCAAGTTAAACCTGAGTATTCCACGTGTGCAACTATTTTGCACCCATTGTATTTGAACGTAGAACCTATCACACCCGATCATCACGTGGTGTCTCAGCACGAAGAACTTTCGCAACGGTGCATACTCAGGGAGAACACTTCTTGATAATTAGTGAGAGATCATCTTAAAATGCTACTGTCAAACAAAGCAAGATAAGATGTATAAAAGATAAGCATCATATGCAATCAAAATATGTGACATGATATGGCCATCATCATCTTGCGCCTTTGATCTCCATCTCCAAAGTACTATCATGATCTCTATCGTCACCGGCATGACACCATGATCTCCATCATCTTGATCTATATCAATGTGTCGCCACATGGTTGTCTCGCCAGCAATTGCTCTTGCAACTATTGCTATCGCATAGCGATAAAGTAAAGCAATTATTGGGTGCTTGCATCTTATGCAATAAAGAGACAACCATAAGGCTTCTGCCAGTTGCATATAACTTCAACAAAACATGATCAATTCATACAACAACTTATATCTCATCACGTCTTGACCATATCACATCACAACATGCCCTGCAAAAACAAGTTAGACGTCCTCTACTTTGTTGTTGCAAGTTTTACGTGGCTGCTACGGGCTTAGCAAGAACCAATCTTACCTACGCATCAAAACCACAATGATAGTTTGTCAAGTTGGTGCTGTTTTAACCTTCGCAAGGACCGGGCGTAGCCACACTCGGTTCAACTAAAGTTGGAGAAACTGACACCCGCCAGCCACCTGTGTGCAAAGCACGGCGGTAGAACCAGTCTCGCGTAAGCGTACGCGTAATGTCGGTCCGGGCGCTTCATCCAACAATACCGCCGAACCAAAGTATGACATGCTGGTAAGTAGTATGACTTATATCGCCCACAACTCACTTGTGTTCTACTCGTGCAAATAACATCAAACCATAAAACCTAGGCTCGGATGCCACTGTTGGGGAACGTAGTAATTTCAAAAAATTTCCTACGCACACGCAAGATCATGGTGATGCATAGCAACGAGAGGGGAGAGTGTTGTCTACGTACCCTCGTAGACCAAAGCGGAAGCGTTGACGCAACGTAGAGGAAGTAGTCGTACGTCTTCCCGGTCCAACCGATCCAAGCACCGTTACTCCGGTACCTCCGAGTTCTTGGCACACGTTCAGCTCGATGACGCTCCCCGGGCTCCGATCCAACAAAGCTTCGGGGAGGAGTTCCGTCAGCACGACGGCGTGGTGACGATCTTGATGTTCAACCATCGCAAGGCTTCGCCTAAGCACCGCTACAATATGACCGAGGTGGAATATAGTGGAGGGGGGCACCGCACACGGCTAAGGAACGATCACGAAGATCAACTTGTGTGTCCATGGGGTGCCCCCTGCCCCCGTATATAAAGGAGTGGAGGAGGGGAGGGCCGGCCCTCTCTATGGCGCGCCCTAGGGGAGTCCTACTCAGGATTCCCCCTTTCCTAGTCCAACTAGGAGTCCTTCCATGTAGTGGGAGTAGGAGACAAGGAAGGGGAAGGGAGAAGGGAAGGAAGGAGGGGGCGCAGCCCCTCCCCCTAGACCAATTCGGACTAGGCCTTGGGGGGGCGCGCGGCCTGCCCCAGGCAATCCCTCTCTCTTTCCTGTATGGCCCAATAAGGCCCAATACTTCTCCCGGCGAATTCCCGTAACTCTCCGGTACTCCGAAAAATACCCGACTCACTCGTAACCTTTCCGATGTCCGAATATAGTCGTCCAATATATCGATCTTTACGTCTCGACCATTTCGAGACTCCTCGTCATGTCCCCGATCCCATCCGGGACTCGGAACTCCTTCGGTACATCAAAACTCATAAACTCATAATATAACTGTCATCGAAACCTTAAGCGTGCGGACCCTACGGTTCGAGAACAATGTAGACATGACCGAGACATGTCTCCGGTCAATAACCAATAGCGGAACCTGGATGCTCATATTGGCTCCTACATATTCTACGAAGATCTTTATCGGTCAGACCACATAACAACATACGTTGTTCCCTTTGTCATCGGTATGTTACTTGCCCGAGATTCGATCGTCGGTATCTCAATACCTAGTTCAATCTCGTTATCGGCAAGTCTCTTTACTCGTTCCGTAATACATCATCTCGCAACTAACTCATTAGTTGCAATGCTTGCAAGGCTTATGTGATGTGCATTACCGAGAGGGCCCAGAGATACCTCTCCGACAATCGGAGTGACAAATCCTAATCTCGAAATACGGCAACCCAACATGTACCTTTGGAGACACCTGTAGAGCTCCTTTATAATCACCCAGTTACGTTGTGACGTTTGGTAGCACACAAAGTGTTCCTCCGGTAAACGGGAGTTGCATAATCTCATAGTCATAGGAACATGTATAAGTCATGAAGAAAGCAATAGCAACATACTAAACGATCGGGTGCTAAGCTAATGGAATGGGTCATGTCAATCAGATCATTCAACTAATGATGTGATCACGTTAATCAAATAACAACTCTTTGTTCATGGTTAGGAAACATAACCATCTTTGATTAACGAGCTAGTCAAGTAGAGGCATACTAGTGACACTCTGTTTGTCTATGTATTCACACATGTATTATGTTTCCGGTTAATACAATTCTAGCATGAATAATAAACATTTATCATGATATAAGGAAATAAATAATAACTTTATTATTGCCTCTAGGGCATATTTCCTTCAAACACGGTCCCTCAAATATTTGAACGTGCCATTTTTTGAGCGTCCCACATCGGTGGGCATACCTAAATAGCGTTCATTCAAGGTCTCCTTGTGCACATGTAAGGTGTTTTTGATGGCTTCCTTTAAAGCAGCCTGACAAGACTTGCTGAAAAAAATCGAAGACTTCTCATGATTGATTCTTTGCCCCAAAGCTGCACAGTAGGTCTCAAGCAAGTTTGATGCCACACCTGCACCCTCTACATTGGCCTTGAATAGCAACAGGCTGTCATCTGCAAACAACAAGTGGTTAACGGTGGGAGCCGTTGGGGCCACCTGAATACCCGCGAACGATGACGAAGAACTGGATTTAAGGAGGCACGAAAGGCCCTCTGCTGCAATCAAGAATAAGTAGGGGGAGATTGGATCTCCTTGCCGGATCCCTCTCGATGGTTGAAATGACTCGAGCTTCTCTCCATTGAACATAACCGAGAAAGAAACCGAAGACACCATGCTCATAACAGTATCAATCCACTGTCTTGCAAAACCAAGCTTTGTCATGATAGCTCTCAAATATGTCCACTCTACCCGATCATAAGCCTTCATCATGTCCAATTTCAGCACATAGAAGTTATTTGATTTTGACCTGGATCGCTTCATAAAGTGCAAACATTCATAAGCTGAAATTATATTATCCGTTATTAACCTTCCGGGAACGAAAGCGGACTGATCCTCAGAGATTATTTCTGGCAGGATAACTTTCAATCTATTTGCAATTACCTTGGATGCTATCTTGTATAAAACATTGCAGAGGCTAATCGGTCTATACTGGGATAGAGACGTGGGACTTGTTACCTTGGGTATGAGCACCAGAATAGTATCATTGATGCACTCCGGACTCTCCTCCCCCCGAACCATCCTCAAGACAATTTTCGTGACCTCATCTCCGCACACATCCCAGTGTCTTTGGTAAAAATGAGCCGGAAATCCATCGGGCCCAGGTGCTTTTGTTGGAAACGTCTGGAAGAGGGCAGTCTTAACCTCCTCGTTTGTATAAGGAGCACACAATGAAGCATTCATTTCTGCCGAGACCTTCCTGGGGACGTGATCGAGAACCGCGTCCATGTTCTGTACTCCCTCCAAAGTGTACAAATTATCATAAAATTCATTTGCCATCGCCTGTAGTTCTGTCGGGTCATCAACAATTACCCCGAGGGAGTTTTGGAGGGCTTTTATCATGTTTTTCTTCCTTCGGATACTAGCCCGTAGATGGAAAAATCTCGTGTTGCGGTCACCCGCAGAGAGCCATTCAACCCTTGATCTTTGCCGCCACATAACTTCCTCACGATGATACATCTCAATCAGGGTCTAATTTATTTTCAACTCATTATGGGAGGGAGCTATTCTTGCTGGATCGGCCCGCAGCTCTTCTAGAGCCTTCTTCAACCTCTTTATTTCCTTTCGGATGCTACCGAAAGTATCTTTGTTCCACTTAACAAGGCCCTTAGAGATATTTAGCAATTTCTGTTTCATATCATCAACGGACACACAAGGCGGGCTAGCACCCCAGTCGGTTGTTAACACATCTCGAAATCCTTCATGTGATTCCCACATCAACTCGTACTTAAAGGCTTTTTGTCCGTGCAACTGATCTGTACTTCCAAACTCAACCAAAATCGGTGAGTGATCCGACGTGGCGCATGTGAGATGTGAAACAGAGGACATAGAAAACATATTCATCCACCCCGCGTTAGCCAAAGCTCTATCCAGCCTGCACCTTGTGTAGCTTCCTCCTACCACTTTTTTCTCAAAAGTCCAGAAATTCCCCGAGAAGCCCAAATCTTGCAGCATGCAAATATCTAGTGTCTCGGAATGCCTGTATCTGAGCGTTACTCCGCTGCCCTACCCCTTCATGCTCTTCCGGATGTAAAACTTCATTAAAATCCCCCACACATAACCACGACAAAGAGCTTAAAGTACTGATGTTCTTCAGAACTGTCCAAGTTTGATGCCTCAAGTGTGTTCGTGCTTCCCCATAAACACATGTCAGCCTCCATTTATCCTGGTTCCGATCCTCAATCAAAGCATCCAAGTGATAAATCGAGTAACCGAAAATCTCAACTTTTATTGAATTGTTCCAAAACAGACCAATACCACCACTCCGGCCCTGACTACTAACAGCATATGCATTCTCATAACCCAACGTACCAGATAATGCTTCTACCCTGTTACCATCTATTTGTGTTTCAACTACGCACAACAGGGTATGGGCAAATTGCCTTGTGAAATCGTGAAGCTCTCGAACCGTCGCGGCTTTGCCCGCGCCACGACAGTTCCATACAAAGGTACTCATTGGCCCCGGCGGCGCCCGTCTCCTGGGCCCGCCATCTTCAGATCAATCTTTGCCTGTGCACTTGTCCTGGTCACGCTGGTCTTCTCCAACTCATTTATAGTCTTAGCCCTCTTCAAATCCTGCGAGCTGCTAGGACTCGGTGGCGCACCGGACGCCGGGAGGGCAAGCTGAAGTGCCTGATCCTTGCTAGGAGGCGCTGCTGGTTCCACCTGCGGGACCAAGTTTGGAGCCCTCTTCCTGGTATGTTCTGCCTCCTGCATCTCTAGATCATCGCTTGCATTGTATGCTTCAAACTCATCTGTATCTTCAGACCTGCCCTTCTCGTTCCTGCCACGGCCTCCACCGCGACCTCCTCTGCGTCCTCCTCTGCGTCCACTGCCACTGCCAGGGCCTCGGCCAGACCTCATAGTCCAAGTTGCTCTAAGCTCTTTAAATACTAGAGCAGAAGGAGGGTGGATTCTGTTCCCATGTTCCTTGAACAGATGCCCTAGCATTCCACACACGGCGCACCAGTCGGGCAGTTTTTCATATTTGACGCGATAGATTTGACGCTTACCGTCCCGGATCATTGAAACAACGTTTTTGAGGGGCTTCATGACGTCAATCCTCACCCAAACCCGATGGAAGTTGCAAACAAAATCTTGTGAATTAGGTTCTGCATAGAGCACCTCTCCAATCTTTGATGCCAGGGACGGCACTAGGTGAGCGTACAATTCTGGCACATCATGTATTTGCACCCAAATCTCAATAGAATGAAGCAGAATAGTTGAGGGTTTTGCAAGTCCATCATATGGTTTGATAATCACCGCATCTCCTCGAAAGTGCCACGGCCCCTCCAAGGTGACTCGCTCCCAATCCCCCAGGCAAGAAAACTGGATCGTGTATAGATTATCCTCCAAAGGTTTAAACTTCACCTCTTGCGCGAGATCCCACGCAGCCCTCATGTTCTTGAAGAACCAATATTGACTATATGTCTTGCTTGAGTGAACCCTAGCGAAAGCGATCCAACGAACAGCATATGGCGGGGCCTCCTTCTCATCAAACACGACATCATCCAGATCCTCCTCCCGCAAGCCAAGCTCCTTCATCATCTTCCCCATCTCCTCGACGTCCCTCTGATCCGCAGCCGCCATCTCCGGAGCCCCGCTCGTCGCCATCTCGATCCCTGGCCCGACTATCAACGATCGGACCTTGTAGATTGAACCCTAAACCCTCCGCAACTCCCCAGCCACGCCAGAGCAAAGAAGGAGAGGGTACGGCGGAGGTAGGGAAAGAAATCTCGACGTTGGCGTAGATCGCCTCCGGGAGGAGCGAAAACCCTAACGAGAGGGAAGAGATGCAAATCCAATTGTATGTCTCATTGTTCACTCACATTTTTTTCTCGACGAACCGGGCCACTTGCATGAACTTGGTGGCCCAGCCCAGTCCACTGCTGCGAGTGAAGGAAAAAAGCCCACTCAAAAGAATAGCACCAGCCAGAAAGAAACCAATGCCAGTCCACTCATCACGTGCATTCCTTCTGATGAAGCTGTGTACCTAGGGTAGGGGCACGGACCTGTCCAGGTAGCCCTACCCAAGGACACCCCTGGAAGAAGTCACCTTTCAATCGACTCAAAGGTATCCCACTCGATGGGTTCAAGACATTCGACCAAGAAGCTATCACTCGACCATGAAGCCAACCACTCGACTGACACGAGACCTAAAGTCACTCTGCAGGCAAACGGTCGGCTATTAAGTAGTCTTTATGGTCATTATCACACTTTATTAGGGGCGTTACCAGTAACACCCAACCTTAAATGTACCTTAAACCCTACGTCACTGAGGGCAGGAGAGGGCCGGCGAACTCTATATAAGCCACCCCCTCCTCAGTATGAAGGGTTCGCACCCCTGTTATTCACACGCCAGTAATCCAATCGACCGCCTCTGGGCACCGAGACATAGGGCTATTACTTCCTCCGCGAAGGGCCTGAACTCGTACATCGTGGTGTGTTTACAACTTCCCAACAGCTGAGATCTAGCCTCTCCATACATACCCCCCTACATCACTATCAGAGCTAGAACCACGCCAGTTGGCGCCCACCGTGGGGCAGGAATCTTAGCGCCTGATTGGAGAAGTTGCGATTTTTCCGATCCCTTTGATCATGGTTTCGTGCGGAGTTTTGGTGGAGGGCCGCGAGATCCGCCTCGGCGCGCTCACGTTCGTCGCCGACGACTCCGCCTGGCTTCAGGAGGCGCCACTCGACATCGACGCGCTCCCCGTCCGCGGTGCGACGCATTTCCGCGCATGCGTTCGTGGCGTCCTCCTGCGGCAGCCGTCGACCCAGTATCGGTCGGCCCCCGTATCCTCTCCCCGCTCTATCTCCCACCGGCGCAAGCGCTCCGGTCGGTCGAGACTTCAGAGGTGGGTGAGGCATGCCGTGGCTCGCCAGTCGGCCGCCCCGCAAGTCGCGGCAATCGAGCCCGACGAATCCCTCTACGGCCTGTTCGACCTGTCGACTGGCTCTGCGGAGACCGCATCCGAGTGCGACAGCAGCGACCCAGCGGCTGAGATTCTGGCGGTCGATGGAACGCATAGTTCTCCCGGTTTCCCTCGCGCTGATGGAGGCGCGGGTGGGGGCGACCCGTCGCATCCCCACGATGAGTATCTCCCCGAACCTCTCACGTCATTACAGCAAGAGGAGCTTCGCCGCCGGAACATGGACGCACTCCACACTCCTATCGTTGGAGAGACCCCCGAGGCCCTGGCCTTGGAGGACGCGCGCTTGGCTAACTTGGCCGAGCGCACTCGACTGGAGAATCTCCAGCGAGCACTCGACGAGCAAGCACGTCAGTGGGCTCCCAAGTCTAGTCGACGCCAGCTCTTCCCGCCGACGCAGGTATATCGAACCCCAGTTCAGAATTTGGCCGCCGCGGCCCGTATAGCAGAATCGATTCAGCCCTCCCAGTCGGAGGCTGGCAGGGGCTTGTTGCAGATCAGAGCGTTGCTCCGGGCGGCGGGAAACCAGAATTCCATTGTTTCTCAGTCACGGAATAGGATCCACAGTCGATCCGTTGCAACAGATACAGTCCAGTCAGCTCACAGCCCGAGGTCGCCCCCGAGGCGTGAGGGACGTGGTGACCGGCATGATCAGTATAGAAGGAATGAGTAGTATGATCACCGATCCGATCGTGATGATCGACGTCGAGTGCCAACCCCTCCCCCGAGGAGTGGGTCATATGCGCCTCGACATCGAGATGACAGGCGCCCTCATAGCGTTGGGCAAAGGATTACAGTCGACCCCAGGGACCCAGGCTTTGACGCGAGATCTGTCCTTGTTCAAGGTTTGGTTGACAGGAACAGGGCTCATCGGGAAGGCCAGAACAGAGATGCGCCCGCTAGCAGCAGAGTACGTGTTTCAGGGCCAGAGTGTTTCAGTCGAGCCATCAGGGCCGCAGTGATTCCTCCCAACTTTCGGTTGGCGACTGGAGTCAGCAAGTTCACCGGTGAGTCTAAGCCTGACACTTGGCTCGAAGATTACCGAGTGGCTGTACAGATTGGCGGTGGCATTGATGAGGTGGCCATGAAGCATTTGCCTCTCCTGTTAGAGGGCTCGGCCAGAGCGTGGCTGAATCAGTTAGCACCCAGCAGCATCTACACTTGGGAGGATCTCTCTCGAGTGTTTGTCACAACCTTTGAGGGAACATGCAAGCGACCCGCAGGCCTTACAGAATTGCGGTCTTGCGTGCAGAAGCCGAGTGAAACTCTGAGGGATTACATCCAGAGGTGGATCACTTTGCATCACACAGTTGAGAATGTACCGGATCACCAAGCAGTTTGTGCCTTTAAAGAAGGCGTCAAGAACAGAGAGTTGAACCTGAAGTTCGGTTAGACCGGAGAAATGTCCCTGAATTGGATGATGGAAATTGCCACCAAATATGCTAACGGAGAAGATGAAGATCGACTCCGGAGTGGCAAGCAGAAAGCAGTCGCCCAGGAAACCGGAGGCAATTCCAGTCGGAAGCAGAAGCGGAAGGCCGAGCCAGCCGCCCCTGGGGAGGCCCTGGCCGTAACCCAAGGAAATTTCAAGGGAAAACCCAAAGGCCCCTGGAAGCCCAAGAAAGTCAAGGATCAAGATGGAAATGATGTTTTGGATCTGCCATGTCACATCCACACCAAGAAAGATGAAGAGGGTAATTTTATTTACCCAAAGCATACCACTCGACAGTGCCGGCTCCTGATCCAGCAGTTTCAGGGCAAACAGCCCAAAGATAAGGAAAAAGAGTCGGACAGAGTTGAGAACAAGGAAGATAGCGACGATGGATACTCCCAAATCAATTCCACCCTGATGATTTTTGCTGATGTCGAAAGCAAAATTCGACTAAAAGTCATTAACCGTGAGGTGAATATGGTTGCTCCGGCGACACCCAGTTATCTGAAGTGGTCTTAGACTGCCATCACATTCGACTAGTCCGATCACCCTACACACATTGCCACCCCTGGGAGGCAAGCTTTGGTGGTCGACCCAGTTGTCGAAGGCACTTGACTGACCAAAGTCCTGATGGATGGTGGCAGTGGCCTGAACATATTGTATGCTGAAACATTGAAAGGGATGGGCATTCCGATGTCCAGGATCAGCGCCAGCAACATGAGCTTCCATGGAGTCATTCCTGGAAAGGAAGCCGAGTCACTCGGCCAGATTGCTCTCGACGTGGTTTTCGGTGATTCAAAGAATTAACGCAAGGAAAGGTTGACATTTGAGGTTGTGGACTTCCAAAGTGCTTATCATGCTATTCTGGGCCGGCCAGCTTATGCACGCTTCATGGCTCGACCATGCTACGTATCTCAAGTTGAAGATGCCCGGCCCCAAAGGTGTGATCACCGTTACAGGCAATCGGAAGAAAGCAGAGGAGTGTTTTCAGAAAGGATCGAAGATTGCTGACGCTCAGATGGCAGTTGTTGAGCTACAAGAGTACCAGAAGACTGCTGCTCCAAGTGAATTGCTACGAGCCAAGAAGCCTGATTCATAATCTGCTTTTCAGTCGTCCGGTGAAACTAAGCCAGCTCACATTCACCCGATCGACCCCGACGCTGCTCCGACCCACATCTCAACGACGCTCGAGTCCAAATAGGAAGAAGCGCTCATCCAGTTCCTCCGTGAGAACTGGGACGTCTTCGCATGGAAGCCTTCTGACATGCCTGGAGTTCCCAGGGGGCTGGCTGAGCACCGTCTACGAGTCGACCCGAAGTTCAAGCCCGTGAAAGAACATCTTCGACGGTCCGCCGTCCAGAAGATGAAAGCTATTGGCGAGGAGGTGGCTCGGCTCTTAGCAGTAGAGTTCATCCGAGAGATTTACCACTCTGAGTGGCTCGCCAATGTTGTCATGGTCCCCAAGAAGGACAAGTCACTTCGCATGTGCATTGACTTTAAACACATCAATCGGGCCTGCCCGAAATATCATTTCCCTCTCCCCCGCATCGACCAGGTAGTGGACTCGACCGCGGGGTGTGAGCGTTTGTCTTTTCTAGATGCTTATTCAGGGTACCATTAGATCCGTCTGTATGGACCCGACGAGATCAAAATGGCTTTCATCACCCCATTTGGGTGCTTCTGTTATGTCACCATGCCCTTCGGCCTCAAGAATGCTGGAGCCACGTTCATGAGGATGATTCAGAAGTGTTTGCTCACTCAGATCAGTCAGAACGTAGAAGCATACATGGATGATATTGTGGTTAAGTCACGGAAAGGTTCCGACCTACTGACTGACCTTGCCGAAACCTTTGCTAACCTCAGGGGATACGATATCAAGCTCAATCCATCAAAGTGCACATTCGGAGTTCCAGGTGGAAAGTTACTCGGTTTTCTCGTTTCCGAACGAGGAATCGACGCCAATCCCGAGAAAGTTGGCACCATACTCCGGATGAAGCGCCCTGTGTGTGTACACGATGTCCAGAAGCTTACAGGTTGCTTGGCCGCTTTAAGTCGATTCGTTTCTCGTCTCGGTGAAAAGGCGTTGCCTCTTTACCGACTGATGAAGAAGTCTGACAAGTTTGAGTGGACTCCAGAAGCTGACGCAGCGTTTGCAGAGCTCAAGGCTCTGCTCTCCACCCAGCCGGTGCTTGCTGCCCCAATCAGTAAAGAGCCTCTGCTGCTGTACATTGCGGCCACGGGACAAGTTGTCAGTACAGTACTCACGGTCGAGCGGGAAGAAGAAGGAAAGGCCTTCAGAGTTCAGCGCCCAGTATATTATGTGTCTGAAGTTTTGACCCATTCGAAGCAAAGATATCCCCATTACCAGAAGCTCGTATATGGGATTTACATGACCACGAAGAAGGTTGCACACTACTTCTCTAACCATTCCATTACAGTCGTCAGCGACGCTCCACTATCAGAGATTTTGCACAACAGAGATGCAACTGGTCGAGTGGCTAAGTGGGCGATTGAACTCCTTCCCCTAGATATCAAGTTTGAAGCAAAGAAGGCTATCAAGTCCCAAGCAATTGCAGATTTCGTCGCCGAGTGGATTGAACAGCAACTTCCGACTCAAGTTCACTCGGAGCACTGGACCATGTTCTTCGATGGATCTAAGATGCTGAATGGTTCCGGTGCTGGGGTAGTATTGGTCTCCCCCGAGGAGATAAGCTCAGATACGTTCTCCAGATTCACTTCGATTTCCTCCAACAATGAAGCAGAATATGAAGCACTCTTGTACGGGTTGCGCATGGCCATTTCACTCGGCGTCCGGCGCCTCATGGTCTATGGCGACTCAGATTTGGTGGTTAATCAGGTGATGAAGGAGTGGGACGTCAGAAGCCCAGCTATGACTGGCTATTGCAACGCAGTAAGAAAGCTAGAAAATAAATTCAAGGGGTTAGAGCTTCATCACATCCCCCGACTGAAAAATCAAGCAGCAGATGATCTGGCAAAGATAGGCTCCAAGAGAGAAGCCATTGCCAACAATGTGTTTTTGGAGCACATCCGCTCGCCATTAGTCCAGGAGGATCCTTTCACAGAAGAAGCCCCGCAACCGAAAAGTGCCACAGATCTGACTGAAGTCGAAATTCCTGCTGTGGTCGACCTAGTCATCGAGGTCTTGGCTATCACTCCCGACTGGACGGTACCATACATCGCGTATATCTTGAGGAAAGAACTCCCGGAGGATGAGGAAGAGGCTCGACAGATCGTCCGCCAATCCAAGGCCTTCACAGTCATAAAGGGACAGTTGTATAGGGAAAGCGCGACTGGAATCGGTCAGAAGTGCATAACACCAGAAGAGGGTCAGATGATCCTTAATGATATCCACTCGGGGACCTGTGGTCACCATGCGTCCTCTCGGACCATTGTGGCTAAAGCATACCGAGCAGGATTTTACTGGCCAAGAGCAAATGAGATGGCAAAAGAGATAGTCGACAAGTGTGGAGGTTGCCAGTTCTACTCCAACATGTCACACAAGCCTGCATCAGCCCTGAAGACCATTCCACTCGTCTGGCCCTTTGCTGTCTGGGGACTGGACATGGTCGGTCCACTGAGAACAGGCAGGAGCGGATTCACGCATGTGCTTGTGGTAGTCGACAAGTTCACCAAATGGATTGAAGCCAAGCCTATCAAAAATCTTGATGCCAGCACTGCTATCGGTTTCATCAGAGAGTTGATATTCAGATATGGGGTCCCGCATAGCATCATCACTGACAATGGGTCAAACTTCGATTCAGACAAGTTCAGAGCTTTTTGCGCCTCTCAAGGCACACGAGTCGACTACGCGTCGGTCGTGCATCCTCAGTCGAATGGACAAGCTGAAAGAGCAAATGGTCTGATTCTCAAAGGATTGAAGCCTCGATTGATGCACGATCTCAAGCACGCAGCAGGCGCTTGGGTCGACGAACTTCCGTCGGTTTTGTGGGGGCTGAGGACCACCCCGAACCGGTCGACTGGAAGAACGCCATTTTTTCTGGTTTACGGAGCCGAAGCCGTCCTGCCGAGTGATCTACTTCAAAACGCCCCCAGAGTCGAGCTTTATAGCGAAGACGAAGCAGAGCAAGCCCGGCAAGACGCAGTCGACCTCCTAGAGGAGGAGAGGGAAATGGCTATGATCAGATCGACCATCTATCAGCAAGACTTGCGTCGATTCCATGACAGAAATGTGAAGAGCCGAGCCTTCCAGGAAGGAGATTTGGTCCTCCGAGTGGATCAACAGAAACCACACAAACTTGCTCCTACTTGGGAAGGCCCCTTCATCGTCACCAGAGTCCTCCACAATGGAGCATATCACCTCTACAATGTTGATCACCAGATCGACGAGCCACGAGCTTGGAATGCGGAACTGCTCCGCCCCTTTACACTTGATTTCTCCCTTGGACGAGATGTAATAAGAAAAATTTCTGCAGTTCATTTTTACCAAAGACAAGAGCGTCCCAATAATTGCTGTCACTCTTGTTTGCATACGAAATCCCCCAGTGGGTGACTTAGCTGCGAATCCGTTTCGCCTAAGTTTGAAAAATCCTACCGAGTGGAGAGCAATCCTCCCACTCGGGGGCTTAGCTGCAGTCCAGTGCTCGCCTAAGTTCTCCCACTTAGAGGCTTAGCTGCAGTCAGGCACTTGCCTAAGTTTGAAAAAATCCTACCGAGTGGAGAGCAATCCTCCCACTCGGGGGCTTAGCTGCAGTCCAGTACTCGCCTAAGTTCTCTCACTTAGAGGCTTAGCTGCAGTCAGGCACTCGCCTAAGTTTGAAAAAATCCTACCGAGTGGAGAGCAATCCTCCCACTCGGGGGCTTAGCTGCAGTCCAGTACTCGCCTAAGTTCTCTCACTTAGAGGCTTAGCTGCAGTCAGGCACTCGCCTAAGTTTGAAAAAATCCTACCGAGTTGAGAGCAATCCTCCCACTCGGGGGCTTAGCTGCAGTCCAGTACTCGCCTAAGTTCTCTCACTTAGAGGCTTAGCTGCAGTCAGGCACTCGCCTAAGTTTGAAAAAATCCTACCGAGTGGAGAGCAATCCTCCCACTCGGGGGCTTAGCTGCAGTCCAGTACTCGCCTAAGTTCTCTCACTTAGAGGCTTAGCTGCAGTCAGGCACTCGCCTAAGTTTGAAAAAATCCTACCGAGTGGAGAGCAGTCCTCCCACTCGGGGGCTTAGCTGCAGTCCAGTACTCGCCTAAGTTCTCCCACTTAGAGGCTTAGCTGCAGTCAGGCACTCACCTAAGTTTGAAAAAATCCTACCGAGTGGAGAGCAATCCTGCCACTCGGGGGCTTAGCTGCAGTCCAACCACCCGCCTAAGTATTTGAAAATCCTACTGAGTGAAGAGCAAACCTCCCACTCGGAGGCTTAGCTGCAGCCCAGCGCTCGCCTAAGTATATAAAAATCCTACCGAGTGGAGAGCAAACCTCCCACTCGGGGGCTTAGCTGCGGTCCAAGCACTCGCCTTTGTGATTAGAAATCCTACCGAGTGGCGAGCCAGACTCCCACTCGGGGGCTTAGCTGCAGCCCAGTGCTCGCCTAAGTATTTAAAAATCCTACCGAGTGGATAGCAAACCTCCCACTCGGGGGCTTAGCTGCAGCCCAGCGCTCGCCTAAGCGTTTAAAAATCCTACCGAGTGGAGAGCAACCTCTCACTCGGAGGCTTAGCTGCAGCCCAGTGCTCGCCTAAGTACAGGACACAACCCAATCCGCAAGTCGACTGCTACCTTCTCCTTCGGAGCTGCGCCACAAATACAAGGTTATTCCGAGTGAAGATCAAGTTCCACTCGATGAATCAAACCATGAAGATATTCGACGAGAAATCAAGATCAGATAAAGCCTAAAAGGTCCCAGACCTCAGATCAAAGTACTCGAGCCCTCAGCTCGGCGGAGTTTAATGGTACAAATCCACTCGGCATTCCGAGGCAAATTTAAAGCGAAGCAAAAAAGTTTTTCATTCCTCAGGAGGAGGACTGGAAGGGGCGACGAACTCATCCAAGTCGATCCCGTCTGCAATACGAGTGGCAGCAGCAATAAAAGTCTCCATGAAGTCCTGAAAGTTGTGCTTCCTGGTATTGGCAACTTGGATGGCGGCCAGCTTTTCTTCTCACGCCTCCTTGCAATGGACGCGGACCAGAGACAGAGCGACATCAGCACCACATCTAGCAGAAGATTTCTTCCATTCCGCCACTCGACCCGGGACTTCATCCAGTCGGACCATCAGGGACTCGAGGTCGTTCTGAAGCGTCATTCCAGGCCAGAGTGATGTGTCGATCCGCGACATCGCAACCTTCAGCCGAGCAAGATAATCAACAATGCTGGTACCACGAGACTCCAGTCGGAGCACGTTCATAGAGCACGTTCATAACAATGCTGGTACCAGGCCTCCTTCTGTGCCTCTGCAAGATCTTGATCCTTCTTCTTCAGAGCTTCCTCCAGTTTATCTACGGCGCGTCGAGTGGAACCAACATCAAGAATGGGCAAAAAAGAAAAGCCACCCGTTAAGAATGGAGAACCTCACCAGCCATACCTTTTGCTTCTTCTTGCGCCTTCTTCAAATTCTCCTGGGCAAGCTTCAAGTTAAGGTTGAGCTGGATCTGTTGATTCTCCAACTCAGTATATCGAGCTACAAGTTCGCAAGATTTCTGTAAAAAGAAAAATCAGTCGACAGACGTCCAAGACAAGTTGCTTCCGAGCAACCAAGAGACAATGATGACATTTCTAAGACTACAGCCGAATCAAGAACATTCGACAGTAGTCTCGGGGACTACACCCAGTGGGTGCACTCAGCGTGCCCCCACTATAAAAAAAAGAGTCGACTGCCCGCAGTCGACCGAATACAGTCCCATTCGACATGGCCTGACCAGACCGAGTGAAGAAATACAGCTACAACAACACAATATAAAGACTACAGTCGACTGCCCGCAGTCCATCGTAGTCTCGGGGACTACACCCAGTGGGTGCACTTAGCGTGCCCCCACTCGTCCAAGAATTGGCAGACACACCCAGTGGGTGTACAGATACAAAGATCTTCGGGAAAGAGATTCTTCAAACAGCATATCATAACAGACCAAGCGTTGAGTCGACTGACCTGGACGTTGCTCTGAAGAGCCGAGCTCGCGTCATAAGCTGCTTGGCTGGCCTCCCGAGCCAACTTCACTTGCTCCATCATGATCCCCGCCTGACGTATAGCCTCTTTTGCAGCAGCCGCTTGGTCCTCAGGGACGGGGTATGCAGCAAAAAGCGAAGACGGATCCGCAGTCGACGTCGAGGGCCGCACACTCGCTAGAGGAACGGCGAAGGTCACAGAAGCCCGAGTGGTATCACCACCATCCCGGGCTACGGCCTCAGACGCCGGAGCGGATTGGGGGGTCTTGTCAGCCGACGCCCTCTTGTGCCTCCTCACTCTCAACGGATCGTTGTCGTCGTCATCCGGGAGGTCGATAACATGAGGAGGGGCTACAAGGGAAACATTCAATCGACCAAGGTTGCAATAAATGTTTAGTCGACTCAAAGCGGAACGTCAGTAATCGTACCAGGGTTGGAGGTAACAGCATCCTCCATCTCTTGGTCGTCGTCCTTGGCGGAGATCTCAGAAGTAGCAGCACTGCAAGCCTCGAAAGTCAGTCTGTTGGCTCAATGGATCGACCAAGGATCCGTCCACGGTCAACAAAGGAAAACAAGTTTTATTATTACCCAGAAATGGTGGGGACGGCCATCTTCATCTTGGGCAGAGCCTTGGGCGGCTTGGACGGCGCTGCGCGTGGGTGCTTGGGAGCCTTTCCAGTTGGCGTAGGAGAAGAGGTCCGAGGGCGTTTCGACGACTGCCCAACAGGATCAGTCGCCCTACCATGCTCCCGCGCTAGATCGTGTGTGAGCTTGGATCGCCCCTCCGGGCGGGGGGGGGGGGGGTTCAACCTCCTCCTCCTCCTCTTCGCTGGAGTCAACGTCGTCGCATCCCTCTCCTTCACCGTCGGACTCCCACTCGCCTTGATCGTCCCCGCTCTCACCTCCGCTCGCCTCCCCTTCCTCAGTTGGCCCCTGTGCCCCGTTGGACGTCGAAGACATCTCAGTAGTCGCCTGAAAAACAACAGACAAGACAAAGGTCAATCGACCAACTCAAAGAAGACCAATGAAGAAAAACAAGATCTCAGTCAGGAGCACAAAGACATACCTGGTCCACGTCATACGAGTTGTCGAGTGGAATTACCCTCCTGGCTCCTCGGGGGTTGTCCTTGTTTCCTGTGATGCTCGACAGCCACCCCTCCAGCATCTCATCAGTGACCTCCTCCGGGTGGATCCGAGTGGTGTCGTCAAGACCCGTGTACAGCCACATCGGGTGGTCACGAGCCTGGAGCGGTTGGATGCGCCTCCGGAGGAAGACCTCCAGCAAATCCATACCCGTCACGCCCTCACGGACAAGCTCAACCACTCGACCGGCCAGCACTTTGACTTGGGCCCTTTCCTCCGGCACCACTTTCAGAGAAGCAGGTTTTTCAGCTCGGTCGAGTGAGAAAGGGGGAGACCAGTCGACTGTCCTGGGGTCGCCTGGTCTTGACAGTAGAACCAGGTCGCCTGCCAGCCACGGACCAACTCCGGAAAAGTGATAGATGGAAAACAACTCTTTCCCCTCGTCTGGATCGCCAGGCCCCCGCACAGCTGGATCACCTGCGTCCTTTCATCACTCGACTTGGCCTTCTTGATCGATTGAGAACGGCAGGTAAAGATGTGCTTGAAGAGACCCCAATGGGGGCGGCAACCCAAGAAACCCTCACACATGGAAATGAAAGCAGCGAGGTATACGATGGAGTTGGGAGTGAAGTGGTGGAGCTGCGCTCCGAAGAAGTTCAGGAAGCTCCGAAAAAAAGGATGGGGCGGCAGAGAAAACCCGCGGTAGATGTGGGTGGCTAGGAGCACGCACTCACCGTCGCGGGGCTGAGGTTCGATCTCTCTCCCCGGGAGACAGGTGGCCTCGTGAGGAATGACCCCCCCCCCTCGACCATGTCGTCGAGATCTTCTTGCCGGATCACCGACGGCATCCAATCGCCTTGGATCCAGCCTCGGGGCAGAGCAGACCTTGAGGAGGATCCGCCCCGAGCGGACCTCTTCCCTTTCCCCTGCGCCACCGCCTTCTTCGCGCGCTCCAGGGCGGATGTCTTGTCCTTCGCCATCGTCGCCGGCAAATCTTGCACGGACCCGCGGTGCTAGGGTGAGAACGGAGGTGGCAGAGGAACTCGCGAAGGGAGAGAGGAAGAAGGAAGCACACTGTTGGGAGACCCCGAGCCGGCAACTTATAAGGGGCCGCTTCCGAGTGGCTGACTGGTAGGCCCAGGCTATCCATTCAAATCCCGCAGCAGACGCGTGCGCAGTACGTGGCGAAAAAGGAGATGCGAGGATCGAGGAGCTTCCACTTTATCGCTTCCGATTACTGCGGCCGCTCCCGTCCCGCGCACTTCCCGAGATCCGAATCCCGCGACACCCGCGGGCCGCAGAACAACTTGTTAAAACAGAAGACCCCGCTCGCGCCGACACTCGGTATGTCACACATAAAGAAATTCACTCGACGAAAGGCCTGGAATGGATCAAGGCGACTGAAAGAGGTTGATGACGTCATCCGTGACGGTTGGCCCAAAACGAGGCGCTCACGTAGCCCAAAGAACCAGTCGGAAAGATCTCCAACTCTTTCCCCACTCTAACCTCGATCCATTCGGGGGCTAATGATGAAGCTGTGTACCTAGGGTAGGGGCACGGACCTGTCCAGGTAGCCCTACCCAAGGACACCCCTGGAAGAAGTCACCTTTCAATCGACTCAAAGGTATCCCACTCGACGGGTTCAAGACATTCAACCAAGAAGCTATCACTCGACCATGAAGCCAACCACTCGACTGACAGGAGACCTAAAGTTACTCCGCAGGCAAACGGTCGGCTATTAAGTAATCTTTATGGTCATTATCACACTTTATTAGGGGCGTTACCAGTAACGCCCAACCTTAAATGTACCTTAAACCCTGCGTCACTGAGGGCAGGAGAGGGCCGGCGAACTCTATATAAGCCACCCCCCTCCTCAGTATGAAGGGTTCGCACCCCTGTTATTCACACGCCAGTAATCCAATCGACCGCCTCCGGGCACCGAGACGTAGGGCTGTTACTTCCTCCGCGAAGGGCCTGAACTCGTACATCGTGGTGTGTTTACAACTTGCCAACAGCTGAGATCTAGCCTCTCCATACATACCCCCCTACATCACTGTCAGAGCTAGAACCACGACACCTTCTTCCTCTACCCAGCCAGCCAGCAACCTAGGTCTTCCTCTGGCGCCGCCGGCATGAGCCACCTCCACCCCGGCGACGGCGCCGTCGGAGTGCCCGCCCGCCGCCGCAGCGCGCGCCTCCGTTCCCAGATCCACGCGAGCGGAGCTATGCTTGGAACCGATTGCTGCCCTAATTCTGTCTGGCAATATTATGCGTGGATGTATAGTTTCTTACCTGGGCTGGACAAAATTTACACCGTGGGCTTGGCTGCTATATGTTGGCTATTTGGCTAGCCAGGAACCGAGCCACTTTCGAGCTCAAATGGATTAACTCTCCATTTGAAATTGTATTTACAGCTTGTGCCTTTTTGATGTACTGGGCAGGTCTCCAGAAACCAGAGATAGGAGAGATGGTGAAAAAAGGAGCGGAGATGTTGAAGGAGAACACAACACAGCTGATGCTGCTTTGCGGTCCCATGATTCCAGCCAGGGACGGACATGATGGGGACTGAGGGAGAAGTCGCTGTGGAACCTGATCAGTAAGTGTCTGGCGGTTTGGGGAAAAAAGTAGAGCTGATGATGCATCCTGGAGTGCGTGCTTGAGGAACCAGGGGTGGTATAATTTCGGTCCTTGCTATCACTACAAGAAATCTGTTAATCCATGACGGTAACAATCTGTCACGGGTCA
This sequence comes from Triticum aestivum, assembly GCF_018294505.1. NCBI lineage: Eukaryota > Viridiplantae > Streptophyta > Magnoliopsida > Poales > Poaceae > Triticum > Triticum aestivum. The sequence goes on from NC_057800.1 coordinate 11,010,883, forward strand.
GCGCAAAACCATCAAAGACGCTCGATCATGACGGATTCAAAATCCGTCATGTATATCGCGTCATAATTTGACACCAGACCATCCATGACCGATCTTGACCGTCATGGGTCAGCCCCCAGGCCCATCCAGCCCAAACTAGGCCCGAGCGGTTGTGACGGAACAAACCGTCATGGACTTTCGCCATGTAGGATTTTGGACCGAGTAATTGGAATGACATGGCTGCCTACATGGACACTATTTCCATCACAAAAATTGTCATGAATTTAGGCACAATTTAATGTAGTGAAGCCCCATCTCTTTCAACCAATTTTGACATGATATTTTTTTGACCTTCATATTTTACATAGATAATTCCAATTTTGCACAAGACAGAGTATTTCCGAGTATCATACATCCAATAAACAGATCACATAGTATTTACATAGGCATCCGACCGTATCTAACGACATAACAGTTTACAAGATCCTCCATGTGATGATAATTTACAACATCAATTAACAAAATACAACAGCGGGCAAGGTTAGAAAGGAACAGAATCTAGTTTACATCATAAAAAACATATAAATTATTGAGGATGTCATTCAGGTTCTCGCTGGTAGCCTTGCTGATGGTAACTATCATGTCATGGCAGATTGTGATGGGCAGCACAACCCTCTACCCAATCGTACCTAGCACATTTACAACAACATTAGATATTTGTGATATGAATAGACAGTAGAAATATAAGATCTTATATTAGTGATCTAAAATATCTTATATTTCTTTACGAAGGAAGTACATAAAAATGAATTAGAAGTTGTCCTAAGTTCTAAAATCTTACAATGCCTACAAATAGGAATAACAAAGTATATATCTACGCCAAAAAATGGGTCGGCGTAAACTTCAAATATTCACGTGTCAAAAAGTTTACATATGAAACTCAATGTGTAGGTGCATGTTCATCTAAAAACGCTGAAAATGGTAAACAATACTTTGCTTGCCAAGTAAACATCAAACGACATGTGAAATATCAACACAGAATATGATACAGTTCCATTGGCAGATCTGCCACACTCTTACAGTTTTATTAGATGAAAAAACAAAATATGTAATGTATTGGACTATGAAAACTAGGCTAGAGCAGAAGAGCATCAACAACATGGGTAAATATTTTAAACACATGACTTTAAAATTCTTCACAGTGTGTGAATGAAAACAAGCATCAAATGAAAAGGCACAATTTTTCTGAATCTACTACATATCTAATATGCTACAACCTAAGGAATCAAAAGAGATTGATGAATCCAATGAATTTGTTCATTTTTTAAAAATTGGCTCATGATTATGTTAGCTCATTAACTGAGAGAGAGAGAGAGAGACAGAGAGAGAGAGAGAGACCTTCCATGGTGTTAGGGTCGACCCTCCTCTCCGCTCCATGACATTACCTTCTTCCATTCCCTTGACACAACCCAACCAGACATTGCTCTCTTCCCTTCCCTTCCCTAGACAAAACCCAAACAGATTAGATGGGAGCAAAGTTCCTGCACAAATGAAAAGAACAGAGGTTTTGCTTCAGACTATTGCAGCAGCAAAATTGTCCGAATCAATAGAGAAACTGAAGATATTGCAGCAAAATTGTCAAAATTATATCAGCTACTAAAACTCCCAGGTCTTGCAGCAGCAAGATAGTAGAAAGAGATGTGCCAGGAACATAACAGAATTTGCTCTTCCAACATGTTCAAACCGGGAATTGGAAAAAAAGATAGAACCGAACAAAGAGAGGAGAGGAGCATCCAATACAGTAAATAATTTATTCTTATTTCTGAATGAAAGCAAGCATAAAATAGCATTCATTACAATGCCCATAAACTCAGGGAAATGATAAATGATACCAGGACATGGTCCACCAAGAGATGGCAACTCTAGTAGTGTAACAGTGCGATGCATGATATCAAGGACACGATCCAGTTCAGATGTTACACACACAGAAATATACAGGGAGTTATAATTTTACTGAAACCACACAATAGTCCAGACCTTTAATAGACAAAACTCTACATCCTAGCTAATTCACATCAAGAGATGTGTCGACTACAATGTCGAGAGCGAAGAAATTAGTCTGATAATCAGATGTGCCGACTACAATGTCCGGAGTGAAGAAATTAGTTTTACAATCAGATTAGATGTTAGTAACATAATAGCCCTAACTAAGAAAGTGTCCACAGAACAGAATATACATAGTACTACCAACTCCAGGACCATGGTTCATGAGTTCTAATTTTCACAAAGATCAAGCAACCAATTTCACAAACTGAAGACTGGGACGCTAACTTGCTCAAATTTATTTATCAAAACTCAATGGAGTGACCGTGTTAGAGGTCTGAATGTACAAAACCGTTCTAAAAAGTAGATGGTTAATCCACAGTATTCTGTTTGTACATCAACATTTGACATGCCTAACTCGCTGTATATGTCCCAGAGGTTGAAATTACAATTTTTATCTTTGTTCTGACGCTATACTTGAAATCTTTATGTTTTCAAGCAATAATCTATTACGCTTGTACAAAGGAAGTGAAAATGTACAATTCTGTTTGCAGACATGCTTCTTCTACTTCTATTTAAGGATTGCATTTACTATTAACCTAGAAGATAACACCGACCAAATAACTAAGAATGCATTAGTACGTACACGATAATAAAATGTAAATATTCAGACCAAAATATCATATCAAAGGAGATTATATTCACACAAACTTGACTGAAGTTAATTTGGAAAAAAGCCATGTAGTACAAGCCGACAACAACAACAGACATGTAGTGCTAGCTTCCAAGGATTCATTTCAGTACAGAAAGCATTAAGGGGGACTTTTGTTCAAAATAACAATAAGGAGCGGCCGTTTACATACTGATGGACGCATACAAATGGACAACCAAGGAGCGGCCGTATACTGCAAGTGCCATTCACATCCAGACGCATACAGACTGAATACAAACTGAACCAAAGTACCAAACCAGGTGATTATCCATATGTATGTATGTAACAGATGCTAGTGCCATCCAGATTTGGGGATGGAGAGAGAGGAAACTCACCATGTCCATATTTCAAGTGTTGCGTACAGGAGGAAGCGAATCCACGGGCGTGAGGATGAGCTGGACATCGCCGGATGGGTGGACGGGATTTGGGGACGGGGGTGCCTGAGCTGTACCAGCGCGCGTCCTTGGAGGTAGAGGACGAGAAGGAGCACCGGCGCTCGCCGCCACCATCGTCGACCAGGACAAGGCCGTCACGCCCGCGCTCATCCCGAACAGCCGCTGCAGGGCGCGCCGCTTCAGCACATCCTACGGGAGGAGGGCCTCCGCGCGGCCCTGCTCCAGGAACACCATCCAGCAGGTGACAGGGGACGGAGGGAATCTGCCGGAGCCATGCCGGCGACGAAACCCTAGCTACGAAGATGGGTTGAGAGCGAGCGTTGGTGGGCGGGGGTAGTGAATCTAACCGGAGGGGAGGAAAGAGTGGAGCCAGGGGAAGATGGGGGTGCGCTGGCACCGGCCATAGCTGATGGAAGTCGCCTGAATCAGGCGGCGGCGGCGGCGTGGAGTCGCGAGGAGTTGTGTGGGAGATAGATAGGGGGCTGGCTGCGCAGGAGGGAGGGAGGAGTGGCCGAGCAGGGATTAGGGTTAGCAATTTATATGGGGGACTGTAGCAGTCAGTCCATGACGGTTTTTGAGAACGTCATCAAAAATCCGTCATGCATTAACAGCTTTCTTGTAGTGTATGGGTGCTCTGGTAGTATTTTCTTTTGGGTTTATTTTGTTTTGGTTGCTGTGGCCTAGTGCCTGATGATGGAGTTTGTAAGACTTGTGATACTTCCTGTAGGTGTTCGTAGTGCGGTTTTGGGTGACACCCAGGTTTTCGCCCCATGATCTGTTGTTCCTGATGACAGGCGCAGATAGTGAGTTTCCTGGTGTTGCTCCGAACTCGCTTTTCCTCTTTCTCTCTTGCCTTGCTGGTTTCAGTTCCTGAGATGATGTATTTCCGTTATGAAAGTAATGGAAAGGGGAAAAGCCTGATTCGAAAAAAAAAGATCCACGCGAGCGAGGAAGGCGCCCGCCCCCGCAGTGCGCGCCTCCGTCCCCAAATCGACGCCAATGAGGATGGCGCCGGGGTGGCCAGCCACCGCCGCAGCAGTAAGCGCCAGAGCACCCAGATCCAGGCGAGAGAGGGGGCCGACCGACTCACCCGCCGTCCCCAGATCCAGGCCAGCGAGGAGGGCAACGGCACCTCGCCGGAGCCGCCTGCCTCCCTGTCGGACAACCAAGATATGCTCTGGGAGATCTTCCTCCGCCTCCCTCTGGACCTATGCTCGCTCCCCCGTGCCTCCGCCGTCTGCAAGCAGTGGAGAGGCATCCTCGTCGACCCCAAGTTCCTCCGACGGTTCTATGCGCACCACGGCAAGCCGCCCCTCCTCGGCTTCTTCCCGCAAGGCAGTCGACACTTCACGTTCACCCCCGTACTGCCCCCCTCTCCGGACCGCATCCCCCCTGGGAGCTTCTTCCTTGGACAACGCTACAGCAACTCCGAGATGCTCGATTGCCGCCACGGCCGCGTCCTCCTCCATGACTGGGTGCTGGAAGAGCTCATCGTGTGTGATCCTATCACCAACAATCAGCACCGTGTGTCTATTCCGCCGGAGTTCAACAAAGGCTACGTCAATGCGGCAGTGCTCTGCTCTGCCAGTGACCAGAACCATGTACATGGCGCCTGCCACTCCACACCCTTCAAGCTGGTCTTCGTGTACATTCGCTACTTGCAGGATTATCGACAACTCGTCGCCCGAGTTTACTCCTCCGATACTGACACATGGGGCAATTCCATCTCAACAGAGGCTTCACATGACACTCTATTTGGTCACAGTACTAGCACCCTGTTGGAAATATGCCCTAGAGGCAATAATAAATTAGTTATTATTATATTTCCTTGTTCATGATAACCGTTTATTATCCATGCTAGAATTGTATTGATAGGAAACTCAGATACATGTGTGGATACATAGACAACACCATGTCCCTAGTAAGCCTCTAGTTGACTAGCTCGTTGATCAATAGATGGTTACGGTTTCCTGACCATGGACATTGGATGTCATTGATAACGGGATCACATCATTAGGAGAATGATGTGATGGACAAGACCCAATCCTAAGCCTAGCACAAAGATCGTGTAGTTCGTATGCTAAAGCTTTTCTAATGTCAAGTATCATTTCCTTAGACCATGAGATTGTACAACTCCCGGATACCGTAGGAATGCTTTGGGTGTACCAAACGTCACAACGTAACTGGGTGGCTATAAAGGTGCACTACAGGTATCTCCGAAAGTGTCTGTTGGGTTGGCACGAATCGAGACTGGGATTTGTCACTCCGTGTAAACGGAGAGGTATCTTTGGGCCCACTCGGTAGGACATCATCATAATGTGCACAATGTGACCAAGGGGTTGATCACGGGATGATGTGTTACAGAACGAGTAAAGAGACTTGCCGGTAACGAGATTAAACAAGGTATCGGTATACCGACGATCGAATCTCGGGCAAGTACAATACCGTGAGACAAAGGGAATTGTATACGGGATCGATTGAGTCCTTGACAACGTGGTTCATCCGATGAGATCATCGTGGAACATGTGGGAGCCAACATGGGTATCCAGATCCCGCTGTTGGTTATTGACTGGAGAACGTCTAGGTCATGTCTGCATGGTTCCCGAACCCATAGGGTCTACACACTTAAGGTTCGATGACGCTAGGGTTATAAAGGAAGTTTGTATGTGGTTACCGAATGTTGTTCGGAGTCCCAGATGAGATCCCAGACGTCACGAGGAGTTCCGGAATGGTCCGAAGGTAAAGATTTATATATGGGAAGTCCTGTTTTGGTCACCGGAAAAGTTTCGGGTTTTATCGGTAACGTACCGGGACCACCAGGAGGGTCCCGGGGGTCCACCAAGTGGGGCCACCATCCCCGTAGGGCTGCATGGGCCAAGTATGGGAGGGGACCAGCCCCAGGTGGGCTGGTGCGCCCCCCCCCCAAAAGGCCCAAGGCGCAAGGAAGAGTGGAAAGGGGGCAAACCCTAGGGCAGATGGGCCCTAAGGCCCATCCCAGGTGCGCCTCCCCTCTCTCCCCTTCTGGCCGCCACCCAGATGGGATCTGGGGGCTGCCGCCACCCCTGGGGAGGGAACCCTAGAGGGGGTGCAGCCCCCTCCCCTTCCCCTATAAATAGTTGAGGTATTTGGGGCTGCAGACACACGAGTTTCTCTCCCTCTTGGCGCAGCCCTACCTCTCTCCCTTCTCCTCTCCCGCGGTGCTTGGCGGAGCCCTGCAGGATTGCCACACTCCTCCATCACCACCACGCCGTTGTGCTGCTGCTGGATGGAGTCTTCCTCAACCTCTCCCTCTCTCCTTGCTGGATCAAGGCATGGGAGACGTCACCGGGCTGTACGTGTGTTGAACGCGGAGGTGCCGTCCGTTCGGCACTAGGATCTCCGGTGATTTGGATCACGACGAGTACGACTCCTTCAACCCCGTTCTCTTGAACGCTTCCGCTTAGCGATCTACAAGGGTATGTAGATGCACTCTCCTTCCCCTCGTTGCTAGATTTCTCCATAGATTGATCTTGGTGATGCGTAGAAAATTTTGAATTTCTGCTACGTTCCCAACAGTGGCATCATGAGCTAGGTCTATGCGTAGTTTCTATGCACGAGTAGAACACAAGTTCTTGTGGGCGTTGATTTTGTTCAGTATGCTTACCGTTACTAGTCCAATCTTGTTTCGACGGTATTATGGGATGAAGCGGCCCGGACCGACCTTACATGTACACTTACGTGAGACAGGTTCCACCGACTGACATGCACTAGTTGCATAAGGTGGCTAGCGGGTGCCCGTATCTCCCACTTTAGTCGGATCGGATTCGATGAAAAGGGTCCTTATGAAGGGTAAATAGCAATTGGCATATCACGTTGTGGCTTTTGCGTAGGTAAGAAACGTTCTTGCTAGAAACCCATATCAGCCACGTAAAACATGCAAACAACAATTAGAGGACGTCTAACTTGTTTTTGCAAGGTATGCTATGTGATGTGATATGGCCAAGAAGAATGTGATGAATGATATGTGATGTCTGAGATTGATCATGTTCTTGTAATAGGAATCACGACTTGCATGTCGTTGAGTATGACAACCGGCAGGAGCCATAGGAGTTGTCTTTATTTATTGTATGACCTGTGTGTCATTGAACAACGCCATGTAATTACTTTACTTTATTGCTAACTGGTAGCCATAGTAGTAGAAGTAATAAGTTGGCGAGACAACTTCATGGAGACACGATGATGGAGATCATGATGATGGAGATCATGGTGTCATGACGGTGACGATGATGATCATGGAGCCCCGAAGATGGAGATCAAAAGGAGCAAAATGATATTGACCATATCATGTCACTTTTTGATTGCATGTGATGTTTATCATGTTTATGCATCTTATTTGCTTAGAACGACGGTAGTAAATAAGATGATCCCTCATTAAAATTTCAAGAAAGTGTTCCCCCTAACTGTGCACCGTTGCAAAAGTTCGTCGTTTCGAAGCACCACGTGATGATCGGGTGTGATAGATTCTTACGTTCACATACAACGGGTGTAAGCCAGATTTACACACGCGAAACACCTAGGTTGACTTGACGAGCCTAGCATGTACAGACATGGCCTCGGAACACAAGAGACCGAAAGGTCGAGCATGAGTCGTATGGTAGATACGATCAACATGAAGATGTTCACCGATGATGACTAGTCCGTCTCACGTGATGATCGGACATGGCCTAGTTGACTCAGATCATGTAATCACTTAGATGACTAGAGGGATGTCTATCTGAGTGGGAGTTCATAAGATGAACTTGTTTATCCTGAACATAGTCAAAAGATTTTTGCAAATTATGTTGTAGCTCGCGCTTTAGTTCTACTGTTCTAGATATGTTCCTAGAGAAAATATAGTTGAAAGTTGACAGTAGGAATTATGCGGACAGTAGAAGGCTTATGTCCTTAATGCACCGCTCGGTGTGCTGGACCTCGAACGTGGTCTGTGGATGTTGCGAACATCTGACATACACGTTTTGATGACTACATGATAGTTCGGTAATGTTAAATGGTTTAGAATTGAGGCACCGAAGACATTTTGAAATGTCGCAGAACATATGAGATGTTTCGAGGGCTGAAATTGGGATTTCAGGCTCGTGCCCACGTCAAGAGGTATAAGACCTCCGATGATTTTCTTAGCCTGCAAACTAAGGGAGAAAAGCTCAATCGTTGAGCTTGTGCTCAGATTGTCTGAGTACAACAATCACTTGAATCGAGTGGGAGTTGATCTTCCAGATAAGATAGTGATGTTTCTCCAAAGTCACTGCCACCAAGCTGCTAGAGCTTCGTGATGAACTATAACATATCAGGGATAGATATGATGATCCTTGAGATATTCGCGATGCTTGACACCGTGAAAGTAGAAGTCAAGTAGGAGCATCAATTGTTGATGGTTAGTTAAAAACCACTAGTTTCAAGAAGGGCGAGAAAGGGATACTTCATGAAACGACAAGTCAGTTGCTGCTCAAGTGAAGAAACCCAAAGTTGAACCCAAGCCCGGGACTAAGTGCTTCTGTAATAAGGGGAACAGCCACTGGAGCAGAATTACCCTAGATACTTGGTAGATGAGAAGGCTGGCAAGGTCGATAGAAGTATATTGGATATACACTATGTTAATGTGTACTTTACTAGTACTCCTAGTAGCACCAGGGTATTAGATACCGGTTCGGTTGCTAAATGTTAGTAACTCAAAATAAAAGCTACAAAATAAACGGAGACTAGCTAAAGGTGAGATGACGATATGTGTTGGAAGTGTTTCCAAGCTTGATGTGATCAAGCATCGCATACTCCCTCTACCATCGAGATTGGTGTTAGACCTAAATAATTGTTATTTGGTGTTTGCATTGAGCATAGACATGATTGGATTATGTCTATCACAATACGTTCATTCATTTAAGGAGAAAAAGAGTTACTCTGTTTATTTGAATATTACCTTCAATGGTCTTGCACCTAAAATGAATGGTTTATTGAATCTCGATCATAGTGATACACATGTTCATGCCAAAAGATATAAGATAGTAATGATAGTACCACCTACTTGTGGCACTGCCATGTAAGTCATATTGGTATAAAACGCATGAAGAAGCTCCATGTTGATGGATCTTTGGACTCACTCATTTTTGAAAAGATTGAGACATGTGAACCATGTCTATTGGTATATACGCATGAAGAAACTCCATGCAGATGGACCTTTTGAACTCACTTGTTTTTGAATCACTTGAGACATGCAAATCATACCACATGGGCAAGATGACTGAAAGCTTCGGTTTCAGTAAAATGGAACAAGAAAGCAACTTGTTGGAAGTAACACATTTTGATGTGTGCAGTCCAATGAGTGCTGAGGCACGCAGTGGATATCGTTATGCTCTTACTTCACAGATGATTTGAGTAGATACTGAGTATATTTACTTGATGAAACATAAGTCTGAATTATTGAATGGTTCAAGTAATTTCAGAATGAAGTTGAAGATCATCGTGACAACATGATAAAATATCTATGATATGATCATAGAGATGAATATCCGAGTTGCGAGTTTGGTACACAATTGAGACATTGTGGAAATTGTTTCACGACTAGTACCGCCTGGAACACCATAGTGTGATGGTGTGTCCGAACATCATAACTGCACCCTATTGGATATGATGCATACCATGATGTCTCTTATCGAATTACCACGATAGTTTATGGGTTAGGCATTAGAGACAACCACATTCACCTTAAATAGGGCACCACGTAATTCTGATGAGATGACACCGTATGAACTATGGTTTAGAGAAACCTAAGCTGTCGTTTCTTAAAAGTTTGGGGCTACGACGCTTATGTGAAAAAGTTTCAGGCTGATAAGCTCGAACCCAAAGCGGATGAATGCATCTTCATAGAATACCTAAAACAGTTGGGTATACCTCCTGTCTCAGATCCGAAAGCAATAGGGATTGTTTCTAGAATCGGGTCCTTTCTCGAGGAAAAGTTTCTCTCGAAAGAATTGAGTGGGAGGATGGTGGAGACTTGATGAGGTTATTGAACCGTCACTTCAACTAGTGTATAGCAGGGCACAAAGAGTTGTTCCTGTGGCACCTACACCAATTGAAGTGGAAGCTTATGATATTGATCATGAGACTTCGGATCAAGTCACTCCCAAACCTCGTAGGATGACAAGGATGCGTACTACTTCAGAGTGGTACGTAATCCTGTCTTGGAAGTCATGTTGCTAGACAACAATGAACCTACGAGCTATGGAGAAGCGATGATGGGCCCGGATTCCGATGAATGGCTCGAGGCCATAAAATCCGAGAGAGGATCCATGTATGAAAACAAAGTGTAGACTTTGGCAGAATGGCTCGATGGTCGTGAGGCTGTTGAGTACAGATGGATTTTAAAAGGAAGACGGACAATGATGGTAAATGTCACCATTAAGAAAGCTCGACTTGTCGTTAAGATGTTTTCCAACAAGTTCAAGGAGTTGACTACGGTGAGACTTTCTCACTCGTAGCGATGCTAAGAGTCTGTTGGAATTATATTAGCAGTCATTGCATTATTTGTGAAATCTTGCAGATAGGATGTCAAAACATTGTTTCCTCACGATTTTCTTGAGGAAAGGTTGTATGTCATACAACCAGAAGGTTTTAACAATCCTGAAAGATGCTAACAAGCATGCGAAGCTCAAGCAATCCTTCTAAGGACTGGAGTAAGCATCTCGGAGTTGGAATATACGCTTTGATGATGATCAAAGATTTTGGGTTTATACAAAGTTTATGAGAAACTTGTATTTCCAAAGAAGTGAGTGGGAGCACTATAGAATTTCTGATGGGTATATGTTGTTGACATATTGTTGATCGGAAATGATGTAGAATTTCTGGAAAGCATGCAGAGTTATTTGAAAAGTGTTTTTCAATGAGCATTAAGATCTATAGGGATAGAATTTCTGGATTAGGCTACTTGAGTATTGAGCATTAAGATCTATAAGGATAGATCAAAACGCTTAATAGTACTTTCAAATGAATACATACCGTGACAAGATTTTTAAGGAGTTCAAAATGGATCAGCAAAGAAAGAGTTCTTGGCTGTGTTATAAGGTGTCAACATTGAGTAAGACTCGAAACCTGACCGCGGCAGCATAGAGAGAAAGGACGAAGGTCATCCCCTATGCTTTAGACGTAGGCTCTACAGTATGCTATGTTGTGTACCGCACCTGAAGTGTGCCTTGCCATGAGTCAGTCAAGGGGTACAAGAGTGATCCAAGAATGGATCACAGCACAGCGGTCAAAGTTATCCTTAGTAACTAGTGGACTAAGGAATTTTCTCGGTTATGGAGGTGGTAAAAGAGTTCGTCGTAAAGGGTTACGCCGATGCAAACTTTGACACTAATCCAGATTATTCTAAGTAGTAAACTGGATTCGTATAGTAGAATAGTTATTTGGAATAGCTCCAAATAGAGCGTGGTAGCTGCATCTAGGAGATGACATAGAGATTTGTAAAGCACACACGGATCTGAAAGGTTCAGACCCATTGACTATAACATCTCTCACAAGCATAACATGATCAAACCTAGAACTCATTGAGTGTTAATCACATGGTAATGTGAACTAGATTATTGACTCTAGTAAACTCTTTGGGTGTTAGTCACATGGGGATGTGACCTTGAGTGTTAATCACATAGCGATGTGAACTGGATTATTGACTCTAGTGCAAGTGGGAGACTATTGGAAATATGCCCTAGAGGCAGTAATAAATTAGTTATTATTATATTTCCTTGTTCATGATAATCGTTTATTATCCATGCTAGAATTGTATTGATAGGAAACTCAGATACATGTGTGGATACATAGACAACACCATGTCCCTAGTAAGCCTCTAGTTGACTAGCTCGTTGATCAATAGATGGTTACAGTTTCCTGACCATGGACATTGGATGTCATTGATAACGGGATCACATCATTAGGAGAATGATGTGATGGACAAGACCCAATCCTAAGCCTAGCACAAAGATCGTGTAGTTCGTATGCTAAAGCTTTTCTAATGTCAAGTATCATTTCCTTAGACCATGAGATTGTACAACTCCCGGATACCGTAGGAATGCTTTGGGTGTACCAAACGTCACAACGTAACTGGGTGGCTATAAAGGTGCACTACAGGTATCTCCGAAAGTGTCTGTTGGGTTGGCACGAATCGAGACTGGGATTTGTCACTCCGTGTAAACGGAGAGGTATCTTTGGGCCCACTCGGTAGGACATCATCATAATGTGCACAATGTGACCAAGGGGTTGATCACGGGATGATGTGTTACGGAACGAGTAAAGAGACTTGCCGGTAACGAGATTGAACAAGGTATCGGTATACCGACGATCGAATCTCGGGCAAGTACAATACCATGAGACAAAGGTAATTGTATACGGGATCGATTGAGTCCTTGACAACGTGGTTCATCCGATGAGATCATCGTGGAACATGTGGGAGCCAACATGGGTATCCAGATCCCGCTGTTGGTTATTGACCGGAGAACGTCTAGGTCATGTCTGCATGGTTCCCGAACCCATAGGGTCTACACACTTAAGGTTCGATGACGCTAGGGTTATAAAGGAAGTTTGTATGTAGTTACCGAATGTTGTTCGGAGTCCCAGATGAGATCCCAGACGTCACGAGGAGTTCCGAAATGGTCCGGAGGTAAAGATTTATATATGGGAAGTCCTGTTTTGGTCACCGGAAAAGTTTCGGCTTTTATCAGTAACGTACCGGGACCACCAGGAGGGTCCCGGGGGTCCACCAAGTGGGGCCACCATCCCCGGAGGGCTGCATGGGCCAAGTATGGGAGGGGACCAGCCCCAGGTGGGCTGGTGCGCCCCCCCCCCCCAAAAGGCCCAAGGCGCAAGGAAGAGTGGAAAGGGGGCAAACCCTAGGGCAGATGGGCCCTAAGGCCCACCCCAGGTGCGCCTCCCCTCTCTCCCCTTCTGGCCGCCACCCATATGGGATCTGGGGGCTGCCGCCACCCCTGGGGAGGGAACCCTAGAGGGGGCGCAGCCCCCTCCCCTTCCCCTATAAATAGTTGAGGTATTTGGGGCTGCAGACACACGAGTTTCTCTCCCTCTTGGCGCAGCCCTACCTCTCTCCCTTCTCCTCTCCCGCGGTGCTTGGCGAAGCCCTGCAGGATTGCCACGCTCCTCCATCACCACCACGCCGTTGTGCTGCTGCTGGATGGAGACTTCCTCAACCTCTCCCTCTCTCCTTGCTGGATCAAGGCATGGGAGACGTCACCGGGCTGTACGTGTGTTGAACGCGGAGGTGCCGTCCGTTCGGCACTAGGATCTCCGGTGATTTGGATCACGACGAGTACGACTCCTTCAACCCCGTTCTCTTGAACGCTTCCGCTTAGCGATCTACAAGGGTATGTAGATGCACTCTCCTTCCCCTCGTTGCTAGATTTCTCCATAGATTGATCTTGGTGATGCGTAGAAAATTTTGAATTTCTGCTACGTTCCCCAACACACCCTTGTAGGTAATGCCCTGTACTGGCCGGCTAAGCATAAGGGAAATGACATACTTGAGTTTGATTTGGGCACGCAGAAACTTACCGTGATCAAGGGGCCTCACGGTACGGATATATATGATTCCAAACACTTTCATATAATTGAGGCAGAGGATGGTGCTGTTGGTGTTGCCGCGGAAGCTTGATTGTCAGGGTGGTGCCAAATGGTTGTTGCGGAAAACCGTTTCAGTGCGTGAACTTCTGAAGATCCCTCGGACTGTGAGATGGAATGAATGGCTCAAATTGGTGGGGTATGATGAGGATACCGGTGTAATCTTTTTAGCTAGGCACGACGGTATATATATGGTTCAGCCCAAGTCAATGCAAGCCAGGAAACTTAATGGAACCGGTTCTGCATACTACTGCTATACTTTCATGAGTTCATATCCACTAGGTAATTGCTCATCCTTGGTCTTTATATCTTAGGAGTAACCTAATCTAATTATGTTATGTACATTTTTTCTCACATACAGTTATTGTAATTCTTAAATGTCCACATACAACTTGCACTTAGTAAGCAATTTCCTATGATAGAATTTATTTAGTAATTGCACCTTTGCTAGATGGACGAATTTATCATCGTGTTACTTCATTATGTGTTATGTTTCAATGTGCTCGTCTTTTCTATTGGAAACTAGCAAAATCAAAGGTCGAATGATTAACTTAGCTGGCAAGTTTGAGTGCCCAGGCTAGTTATATTCTTTACCTATTATTATTACTATTATTTGTTAAGATCTTTTTTTCATTTCACTCCATAAAATAATTCTGTAGAATTCATACTTTTTGAAATAATTTAGATTTTCTCATTTGTTCATTCATATAGCACATAGAAATAAATTGCGTTTCTCCTCTTGGGATCCTTTTAGTTAAAGCAGAATACCCAATAATACTTTTGTTCCTAGAGTTTGTTGTTTTGGCATAATTTTGTCTGGTTGACATTACGAGTAAGGAGTTCACATGAGAAAATTTATAGGCCATGTTTTCTTTTCTTACAAGCTAGATTCTCCATTATGAGGTAGCTAAGTATACTGTTTGTATGAATATTCCTTGCATTTTACAACATGTTTTGTTTTATCTATTGCTACTGTCAAGAGTGGCTAATACGACATCTGTAGAAATAAGTTATATAAGTGAATTAATTTGCTCAAGTTATATTTGTCAGCTCATCTTTGTAACTGTCTCATGTTGCCTTCTCTTATCCATTTGTCTTTATTGTGAAACTGTTGTTAATTGCCGGTGTTCTTTTGCTTCTAGTCACAGTCATTACCGGAGGAACTAATGGAGCTGAAATGTTAGGGTGACTGCCTGGTTTGTTGTGCTAATATATGCTGAAACAGTTCAACTTGTAAGATCTTCTAAATATAGTTTGTGAGATTTGTACTGTTTGATCTTGTCTTTGGATAATAAGTATGGTGGTCAATGTGAGTGCACCCTGAAAATATTGTCCATTTGGCTATAGGGATCCGCACATGCTAATAACAATTAAAATGGTGGTGTGGCTAAGTAAAAAAAAGACTCATTTTAGATCATAAACAATATGCAGATGATTCACATGTTGTATGACCAGAGTTCTCCCTTGGTTTTACTGTTTCTTTATCCATAAGTTGAAAGCAATATATTACTAGCCCATTTTGTTATTAAAAATATCAGTCACCTCATTCAACTCCATCACCTAAGAAATTTGTACGGAAAGGCTGAAGGATTTATTTTTGTTGTCCTATGTAGCCAACAATATGAAATGGCTCTTCCTTTTTTGAGGAGATATGATATAGCTGTACTTTATGTTGGTGAGTTGATCATGAGTTCGTACACACGTGTTGTTCATACGCTGTTACATACTCCTAGGTGCTACTACTAGGTCTTGTCGGTATCTGCATCAGGTTACTAACAACTTGACGCTTTTGTTTTCCCCAGGTGAAGAAAGGGCTGCTGCAGTTGTTAGTTGTCACCGAGTTTGTCGCATCGCAAACCCTCGTGGTCGGTGGTGTTTATATGTTATTATCTGCAAAAAAATTATCGTGCCTTAGCCTAGCCAAGTATGTAATGTTGCAAGATGGTCTGATTACGTAATCTGTTGAATTTTAGCTTAATTATTCTAGTATTATTTCAAGTTGGATCTCATCATGTCTTGCCTTTTCCACATGCGTGTGCTTGGCAGCTCTTCTCTTCAGCCAGGAGAGTATCTGCCACAAGTATTTGTGTGTTTGTGTCTGCTCAGCTTTGGTTTGAAAAGAAAGGCATCGCTCGTCAGCTCTGGTTTGAAAATATATGTAGCATGTGCTTGGCAGCTCTTGGGAATGCCAGGAAGTTATTCTACATTTTTACATTTTTTTACAAATTGTAGATCGTTTGCATGGCAGAGAGTTAGATCGAATCAAATGTGCATCCCTTTGAGGCTTCGACTAGAACAAACCCTCATCGGGAAGGTGTCCGTGCCGGTAAAGAAGTGATATCACTGTTAACATGACTGAAATTAGTGATGTAGGAGTTTGAATGGCAGAGACGGGACAATGAGGTTGCTGCTGCTGTCCAATGGGAGTACTATTTGTAGTGGTTCATCTGAGCCAGAGGACTCGTCATCCTAGCAGCAGCTATTTTCTGCTGAAGATGCGGGTATGGACGGCAGCAAGTCTTTGGCTGTAATTTTCAGTAATGGTGGTGAGCGACCTGGAGGCTTCAACTTTGGTAGGCTTTGTTGAATCTGATTCTGTTCTGACAACCTCCCCAAAAAAATCTGATATCTATATAGTACTATTAGTGTAGTATATACTTGGAGGTGATCAACTAAAGAATGAGATACGGGATGTTGATCGGTACTACTACCTGATCTAACCCACAATACATGGACCAAAAATATATGCATTATTATACTAGAACTACATATGCTTTGTTCTCTGTTGTGCGTATTTGCTGAGATCTGGTTACCAACATATATACGCTGCTGAAGTAGTGTATATATATTGGCCTGATTGGAGAATACACTTCTGAATGTTTGAATGTGTTGCTGGTTTGCTGGAGTTCAAGCCTGGATCGATGAGCTACATCCGCCTGTGTGGTTTGCAGATGGCTTTATGATCCTATCCTGGCAGACTGCGGCCAGTTGTGCATCATGACCTTGTTACAACAGAGTGAGGAACTCAGTTTTTTCTCTTTTGTTCAGATTTATTTATGTAGCACAAATCTGTTACTCCCTCCTTAAAGAAGTATAAGAGCATTTAGAACACTATTTCTTTACAGAGGGAGTACTAGCTAGGTTATGTAGCTCAAACAAAAGCATGTTTCAGAATGCTCCTAGCTCTGCAAAAGCAGAGAGATAACACTGATTTTTTTTGTTGTTGTTGTAGGTTTTATTTACTAGGAGTGCTCTTGAATTCCATGCAGATTCAACTGGGTGGGTTTCTAATCAAGTTCCAAATGACGATGGCCTGAACCTGTGTGTGTCTGTCGTACGGCATTCATCTTCAACTAGAGCAGAGAGGACTAGAGATAACATGTAGTTTTGCTGCTGAAAATTGAGCACCGCCTTGCCACCAGTTTTTCTGTAGTGCTAATGGCAGCGAGAGAACTGATCCATATATAGTGTTAGACTGACGAAACTGAAACTCCATGCCACCACCACGGTTATTTAAAAGAAGAAACTATTCTATGCCACAGAGAGAATATACACATTTATTCAGGTTCCGCATGCTCAAACATTTCCAAATTAGTGCAGAGTGGAGAAGTAGTGAAGGAGACGTGAAGATATATAGTTCACTAGAATTAACATCTGGTGAGTAAATCATCGTGAATAAAAAGGAAAAACATCTGGGAAGGATCCCTAGTACAGTTGACATTGCTCGCTCCAGTTGCTTCGAGATTCACTTCAACTGGGCAAGTTGTACTACTTATACCGAGGCAAATATGTAGGGTTTTCTCACACAGCGGCAGGGTACTTGTTCACACACAGACACACTATACTACAGGTACAATACTAGTAAATGTTAACTATCTGGGAGTAAATTTTATTTTCCATGGTTGAGAAAAAAAAGAAGAGTAAGGCTAATAATGCCGATGTATTTAATCTACAAATAAACTTGCTGAACTGCATACATAAAAAAAAACTTGCTGAACTGCATAGTAGTCACACTGACCTCCATTCAAATGTGGCAAAAGGAGGTCAATTCTCAGAGTGTTAACAAATGGTTGTTGTGGCAGACTATTGAAATGCATAACATTCATGGGTTACCTGCTCAGATTGAAGGAAAGAAAGCAAGGTTAATATTTATACTGGGATATGCTGAGGATACTGATGGAATACTTTTATATATGGACGACGGTGTCTATATGGTTCAACTAAAGTTGATGCAATCTAGAAAACTTTGTGAAAGCCCCCCAAAAAATCACTATCAATCTTTCGAGAGTTTCTATATGCCAGGTGATTGTTCTTTCTTATTCCTCATACAGTATGAGTAACCTAATCTTGTTATGTTTTGTACATGGATGCTCAAATAGCTTTGCTAGATTAACAGACTTATATCCATATTGTTTCATTTAATACACCTGTACTTTGTGTTATCATCCAATATACTTAACCCGTCTCACAATATAAGACGTTTTTGCAAGCTATGTTAGGTTAAAAAACGTCTTATATTATGGGACGGAGGGAGTAGTTGCCTTCATCCTTGTGAGGTAACAAGTCAAATATCAAATGAAATTAGTCATAATGTAAATTCAAATGACAAATGGTTAACTCATTTGGCATGTTTGGAACCTCAGCTAGCTATATTCTTCTACCCGATATTGTTAATTTTGCTATTGCTCTTAACTCCCTAAAAGAACTTTGGTTGAACCGTACCTTCGGGAATGATAGTTTTCTTTGTCACTTGTTCAACACCGTCCTACAAGTGACTTGTACATTTTTAACACACCTTTTCTCGCGTTAGTTATCTCTAATCAGGCTCCTTAAGTACTCAAGATGACTTTTGTTGGAAGTGTTTATGAGTTTTGGCATTTTTTCTATCTTCTTCACATGAGGAGGGGTACGTTTACATGACATACATTCTAGACTCTGCCTTGCTTTCTTATAAGCTAAATTCTTTTTTTGGAGAGAGCGAAATTCTTCATTTGAGGTCGGTGTGTATACATTATACTGCTTTCAAGAATATTCACCGCAAAAAGTAACATATATAGTTTTGTTTATCTGTTACAAGAAGTCAGCTATAAAATATAAATATAAAAGTGAGTTGTTTTTCTTATATGTTTCAATTCATCTATGTACAGACTCACTGTTGTCTTTTCATGGTTATGTTGGAGCTGAAATGTTGTGCGGAGGCGATACATAGGATGACTTTCGGCCTTGATGTGCTAATGTGCTGAAACGGTTCACCAGGTAAGAAGATCTTCTGAATATATTTTTGTGGAATTTGAATTGTTTGATTTTCTCTTTGGAAGAAATATCTGTCGGCCACTGTGGGTAGCATGCACCCTTAAACTACTGTCCATTCAGCTATAGCGATTCACGCTTGCTAATAACACAGACAAGCAATTAAAATGGTGGTGATGCCAAGTAAAAATGACTCCTTTTAAACCATAAATGATATCCAGATGATTCAAATGTTGTATGCTCAGAGTTTTCTCTTGGTAGCTGTTCCAGAATCTAATAAGTTGAAAGCAATATATTAGTATCCCAGCTTGTTATTACAAACACCAGTCACATTGTTCAATTTCGTCACCGAACAAATTCATGTGAAAAGGTTGAAGGGTTTATTTTGTTGTCATTGGTATTCCTAGGTGATATAGCCAGTAACGTGATACATCTTTTTTTTTTCTGAGCGGATATGATGTAGGTCTTCTTTATGTTGCTGAGCTGATCTTGAATTTGTACACACATGTTGTTCATACACTGTTATATAGGTGCTACTATTAGATTGTATATTCATCTGTATCGGGTTACTAACAGATTAACAAATTTATTTTCTCCAGGTGAACAAAGGGTCGCTGCAATTGTTATGTGGTTGCGGCGGTGTTATAATGTTATCTAAAGAAAACTTATCGTGCCTTAACCTAGCCAAGTTTCTATGTAGCAAGATGCTTTTGAATAGGTAATCCAGGGAGTTGGTCGCTCTTCTCTTGAGCCAGGAGAGTTTCAGCTCGAAAGTATCACCTATACTTGGTACTTTTGTGTAGTGGTGAGAGTTTCTGAGCTGGTTTAAATGAATGATGCTGTAAGAACTAGAACCCTGAAACCGTGGTTCTTGCTGCTCTATTGTATTTTGTAATGGCTACTGCTACTTGCTAAAACTGTGGACCTGTGGTGGTGTTCTTAGTTTCCTATTTGCAAGCGTTCCTGGCTTGTCGTTTCTGTGATGGTTCTTTTTTGTTAAGTTTGATTTCCATGTTTTTATAATCCAACTTAATGTGGCTGAAACAGAGGTTGCTGCTGCGTGTAGTGGTTCATATATGCATATATTTGCTGCTTGATTGAGAGTGACTGGAACTAGATTGTTTCATGTGTTAAAAGTGATCATGCATGTCTCCCCTCTCCCTATTAGTAAAGGAGAAAGGGTCCATATTTACTACAAATTGTTCGAGCAAAATAAATAATATCAGCAAGTGCTGGTACATCTATCAACCGCTATATTCATGCTGACAGATTTCACAGAGTGCAAGTATCGTTCATCTATTGAATAAGAGATGTCTATATTCATGATTACACTTTAGCGATCAAGCATTGTTATAGCATTTGGAGTTCTCCATCCTCTAAACTGCGGGCCATTACATGTTTCCGCACAAAAGTTAACACTTAACAGGAGTTGGGAAGCAACATGGTGGATTGTTTTATACTTGGTACAAGTACAACCAGTGACTACAGCATCCAGTGAGTTAAGTGCATCATCCCACACATTGCTACATCACAGATTAATAATTTCGCTCGCCCTCCTCTGAATTACTGTCAGCTGGGATGACAGATCACAGATAGTAGGAATCATCTACATCGGCATGCCCCTGCTCGCAGAAGAATGGCCTAGATGGTATATGCACTCCATCAGCCCCATCTTCCAGCATCTCTATCACCTCGCTCATGTCTACACTGAATTATGTAAGTTCTCACTCTGGAACCCCAATTTTAAAACTGTGGTGGTGTTCTTAGTTTCCTATGTGTAGGATGCTAAGCGCTCCTGGCTTGTTGCTTCTGTGATGGTTCGTTTTTGTTAAGTTTGTTTTCCACGTTTTCAAGACCCAACTTATGTGGCTGAAGGCCAAAGCTGAAGTTTCTGCTGTGTGTAGTGGTTCATACGCGCCATCATTTACGCAGATATTTTCTGCTTGATTGAAAGTGACTGGAACTGGACGGTTTTATGTGTTATAAAAGTTGGTATTTCTCACATGGTACCCGACCCAACGCACTTGTGCCTGTGACATCGCTAGTTTTCATAGGAAAAATGAGCCCACCCATACAATGAGTTTGCAGCTTATGCGGCCACCCCTCCATTTGGTGAGCTCATCTTCCATCCAATAGAAAAACACCGCTTGGTTAAGAGGTTAGAAGAAGCAACATATATTCACTATTTTCTAATACACTAGAGGCTGGGTTGCGCGCCCATAGCGCACATGGCTTCTAATCTTATTAAAGGACATGCTACCCTTTTTTGTATTGGCGATGGTGACTCTCAAGTTTGTAATCGGAGAGCGTGCTTAGGATGCAAACATGGTTTTGATCACGGTCCAGGTCGCCGGGGCGCTCTCCTTGCGCATGGCTTGCATTAGAACCTCTTTGGAGAGGGAGATTAGCAGCTAGCAAAGCACCTGCTGGTCATGCGTAAGCTGAGCAGTGTAGAGGAGGTTGGGTGCCTGGCCCGTCATCTTCTTTTCTTTGTGACATACACCATCTTGGGCGACTCGGCGTCAGTGCCTTCGAGCAGGCCGGTTAGTGGCATGATCTAGTCCTTCCACATGAGGTGATTTCCTCGGGTCAATTTCTCCAAGGGTGGCGTGCTTAGGGCAGCCCCGGTGGCAGTTGATGTGGTGGCCGTGGGTGCAGATCGGGGTAGTGATCGCTAGATGGAAGAGGAAGAACCTATGCTTTAATACCATGTAGGATTTCAGGAAGCGTCTCACGCCTCACAGGATGGCGCGTATAATGTATTTATATTGCGGTGCTTATTGTGTAATAACATACAAGCTGGAAATTACATCCAGGGGTTATTGGACTTGATACACAGGGAATACTAGGGATTACATGGAAAACGGTTAAGGTTTATCTCAACCAAATCATGTACGGTGATAGGATCTAGAAGGTTCTAGTCTATTCCTGTGGCATATCTTAACAGCTGCATCATAGCTTTTATTTTGACATCTTAAATTTGGTTGCATGGTTTTCGCCCTTTATTCTGATATATAGCAGAACGAACCAAGCAATGTTGATCAATGACTGGCTTCATTCCGTGCAACCGCTATCAATTTATTGTAGGCCACTTGGATCTTCTTCAGCTTCACAACCACATCGCTCATTGTCATCCTTTGGTCAGGAGAGTCGCTAGTGCATGCCAAACCCAACTCAAATATCAGCACAAGAAAGCCTTCCATGCTGCAGTTAAAAGACCCTTGTAGTAGCTGGTCATCCACAACACGGACAAGTTCTCCTGGAAACGCCTCAACAACCCACTGCCTCAGGCTTATATCTCCGACAAAAAACGCATCTGTGGGTCTCTTTCCAGTGAAGACTTCAAAGAGCATGATTCCAAAGCTGAATACATCACTTTTTCGTGAAGCTTTTCCCTAAGCCCCATACTCTGAAATCAAGGCATGCCTGATTAACCTAATTACTCAATGGTTCAATAAGAAGTAGATTGAGCAAGAAAATTGCTAGATAGTAATAGTACCTGGTGCCATGTAGCCAACAGTTCCAGGCATGCTCGCAGTGATCGTAGAGCTGTTATCACCTAGTAACAACCTTGCAATGCCAAAGTCCGCCACATGTGTTGTCATGTCCTCATCGAACAACACATTGCTAGGCTTCAAGTCACAGTGCAGGACCACCTCGTAGTGTTCATGGTGTAGATACTCCATTGCCAACGACACATCGAGCATGATGCCTAGTCTCACTCTGAATCCCAATGGTGTTGTACCTTGCGAGTTGTGCAGGAGCATCTCTAAGCTGCCATTGGGCATGTATTGAAGGACCAATGCCCTAAATTCCAAGTTGGAGCAGGTATTGAGTATCCTCATTAGATTGCGGTGTCGTGCCATCCGTAGTACACCACACTCTATATCAAAGCTTCTCATCGCTTGTTCTACCTGCATGTCTAGTACTTTGATTGCAACAATCAAGCCGTTGCTTAGCCGACCCTTGAAAACTTTTCCAAAACTTCCAGACCCTAGCAGGTTGCTCTCACTAAAATTATCAGTTGCTCGAACAAGCTCATGGTACGAGACCAGGTGATAGGTGGGCATGTCAACCATACCGGGAGAAGCTGACATCCCTAGCCGCTTCTTAATCCTCTTTCTGAGCATTACATATATGCAGGAAGCTACAAGTCCAATTGATATGATGATAGTAGGCAGCCAAATTTTCAGCATGAAGCCATTATTAGTTCTTTTAGAGTTACTTGGGCACATTGGAAATCCTAAACGTGAAGCACCACAAAGCCCTGGATTCCCCGTCAAGGATTGTTGGCTAATATTTGAGAAGACAATACCTTCTGGTACTTGACCTTGTAGCTTGTTGAAAGACAGGTTCAAGCTGGTCAGGATGGTGAAATTGACTAGGTACTTTGGTATTGTACCAGAGAGACTGTTATGTGATAGGTCCAAAGTTTGCAAGCTAGTTAGCTTGTTGAAAGATTCTGGAAGTGAATCATTAAATGAATTGTGTGACAGGTTCAGATAGGCTGTCGTTTGGAGTTGTCCAATCGAATATGGGATGCTACCAACCAAGAGGTTGGCAGAGAGGTCCATGCTGTAAATTTGCTTCAAATATCCCATATCAATGGGTAATGTGCCAGTCAAGAAGTTTTGAGACACATCTAGCCGGAGAAGACTGTCAAGATGAAATAAACTTGATGGGATAATTGATGATAAGTGGTTGGCAGACAATGCTAGGTATTCTAACTTGGTCAGGTTACCAATCCCCTCCGGTAC
Organism: Triticum aestivum; assembly: GCF_018294505.1. Lineage (NCBI taxonomy): Eukaryota > Viridiplantae > Streptophyta > Magnoliopsida > Poales > Poaceae > Triticum > Triticum aestivum. The sequence continues at coordinate 11,034,669 of NC_057800.1, forward strand.
TGAACCAGACAATTTATTGTTGTAGAGGAACATATGACCTATATTCTTGAGCATTGCAATCTGAGGTGGGATGGACCCAAACAAGCGATTTTCGTGCAGGACAAGCACCTGGAGATTCTCCATCATCACGATGGATTCCGGAATCTTGCTATCCAACTGATTCTCTGAAAAATCTAGCAATTGAAGACCTGTTAGGTTTGAAATCGTAGCCGGAAGTTTACCAACTAAATTGCTCTCAGATGCACCGAAAATCTGCAGCTGGCTCGATAGGTTCCCCACATAGTTAGGAATGCCACCGGTGAAATTATTTGAAGAGATTTCAATAAACTAGAGCTTTCTAAAATTAGAAAAACTGGACAAGAAGCTAAGATCCCCCACTAGGCGGTTCCCTGAAATATCAATATCAATCATAGAGTTGGTACTACCGATTGTTCGTGATACTGATCCAAGTAACATATTTCTGGGTAAGCGCAGGAATGCTAATTCAGACAGGTTACCAAGAGAAGCAGGAATGGATCCAACTAGTTGATTGTCTGAGAGATCCAACTCAGTGAGCTGGTCCAACTGTCCAAATTCTTCGGGAATGGCTCCAGACAGCTTACAGCCTTGTAGCGCTAGTAAACCCAGCTGAGTGAGGTTGCTAAGTGCAACTGGAACTGGACCAGCAAGGCGATTCCAACCCAAGGAAAGGAAACTGAGATGGGAAAGCTTTCCCAGCCACGTTGGCACAACACCCTCAAACAAATTATCACTGAAGGAGATAGTTTGGAGGTAGCGACAAGAGGAGAGCCCCAAAGGAATCTCACCAGTGAATCTGTTGCTACCCAGGCTGATCTGTTGCAACGCTGGTAGACTAAAACTTTCGTTGTTAGGGATTGGACCAGTTAAGTTGCAGTTCCATGCAAGCCAGATTTCAGTTAATCTAGAATTGTTGAATATGGATGGAGGTACTGGGCCGCTGAAATGATTCACTTGAAGGTCAAGGTACTCAAGCTTTGGTAAGGAGCCAATACAAGATGGTATATGTCCCGACAGGCTGTTGTTACCAGTGTCCAGTTTAGTTATCAGAGGGGTATTATTAAATAGATAGGTGGGTATTGAGCCGCTTAGGTAATTCCTAAAGACACTGAAGTGGCCAAGACTCTGCAGGTTCTGCAGATCTACTGGGATTGAACCAGATAGATGGTTATAATAAAGGGAGAGAACACGAAGCCTTGTGAGGTTTCCTATGGTGGTTGGGATGCTACCTGATAGGCCATTGAATCCGAGATATAGGTATTTAAGGCGACGAAGCCGTCCTAAATCATCGGGGATGGAGCCTATGAGACTTGTATTGGTGAGGTTGAGAACAGAGAGGAAAGAGAGATTACCAAGGTGAGGAGTGATTGATCCATGGAGGGGGGAGCCTGGCAGTTTCAAAGCGGTGACGCGCTGCCGGCGCCGACTGCATGCGACACCAAACCAGTGGCAGAAATTCGTACCGCTGGTCCAGTTGCTGGCAAGGATGCCGAGAGGATCAGAGAGCTGTCCTTTGAAAGCCAGCAGGGCGGCAAGATCAGTGCCGCTGCCATTGCTCTTGCTTGGACCAGAAGAAGATGTGGGTACAGTGGACAGCAGGGTGATGAAGAAGAGAATGGGTATGGATATGGATGGAAATCCAAGTGAGGCCATGTATGTTTGGGACAGAGATGCAAGTGCATGCTTTGGCTTTAGGCTGATATCTTACCGATCGATCTTTATATGGTGGGAAGGATATTTTTTTGATAGGCTCCAGCTTCCAAGTTGTGCCTTCGGCATCAAAGACCTTCATTCTTTTTTCTGACAAGGGGAGTACCCCGACCTCTGCATCATAGAATGCTACCCCACAAGCGGTGCCAGACAGACAGTAATACAAATAAAAAGAAAATAGCAGGTTTAAATAAATGTGTTTCAGCAGGTTTAAATAAATGTGTTTCTTATATCTTCCCAACTTGTACCTGAAACTTCTACCAGGTCTAAATAAATGTGTTTCAGCAAAAACAGATATTTTAAAATATGTGTTCATAAGAAAACAGCAGTTGGGCGAAAGCCTGTTGAGAGAGAGAGAGAAAACAACAGTTAGCTTCAGGAATTTGTAGGCGACATACACCATCTTTTTCATGAAATCCATGGCAAGAGTTCATATAACTGAAACTGGAGGTTCCAGCACAAAAGTTTTGACCATATCAGAAAACACACATCAGCGGCAGCTGAAGCTGAAGCAAAATATCATGAATAAGATGGCATGAACATAGCAGCAGGAGTTCTGCTACCCTTCAAGCTATTACATGTTTCATTATTTCATACTTCGTTTTAAAGAGTCGTCGGTACTTGTCTTGCATTTCTAAACCTGCATGGTTTAGTGGCAGGAATAGTCTAAACCATACTCGGCATTCGTTTCCAAAAACCATGGAGCTTTCTAGACCGTAGAACAAGATAGAGTTTCAGTGGTTCCTGCCAGGCCCGCAACTAGAAGGATAAGAACGGCTCCAATCCTGTGGACTACAATCTCACCAAGGACGTACTGCCACCGTGTCTTATTCTACCACTAGACCACATAAGGACAGAATCTCGACCAAAAATAAGAATATCGAAGGCACGGCAAGAAATTGCATTCAAAATTGGAATTTCTCCACTGTGAGTGAGGCTGCAGCATCTATCACGGTGACCGGACTGCAACCTCACGCCACGGGGATGTTACATTCAGAGTTGTAATTCTTCCACGATAATTGAGCCAACCAGTACACTGCTACCTGCTCATAAAGAACGGGGCGTCACCTTGGTCATCGCCGCCGGTGACTACTTCTATATCTATATCTATATCTATACCTAGTAATAAAGCAAGGTGATAATCTTGGTTTCGTCCCGCTTATGTGATTTTATATTTAATATATATATGTGTGGTATTAATTCGGATAAGCTGTCCATCTTGTCCATGCTCGCGTGTCCCTCACGCTTTCGGTCTCACTTTGGTTCAGCAAGAGCTCCGTATTGGTCAATTTTCTCTTCCAGGAAGCGTACGCTTAGTGGCTGTCAAAAGTTAAAAATAGAACTCCAAAGGAGGGTAATTACATGCCAACTGCCTCTACATGACTGTGATGTTTCTGGCTAGGAGACTTAGCTACTTGCTGCCAATTAAAGTTGGGTCATGCCAACTACTAGCTCATCTACATGATGGTGATGTTCTTGACTCCGGACCACTCGATTAAGAGAGGAGCGTCCCAAGTGTAGCTGTAGAATCCTTTACTGGTCCAGTCTTGTCCTAGTCACATTAGCATGGAATTCAGTGCCTTAAGACAATGACAAATAACAGGGACCAAAAATAGCAAATAAGAAAATATCATTCGCTTGAGATACTGAGTGCATCAGATAGCGAGGCATGTTTTACAGAGAGGAAAACCTAAGGCTACTCACTGGAGTTACAGCAGACAAGTAGTCACTTTTGTCCCTGCCTTCTCTTCTTCCATCTTTACTCCAGCACATTTCATGGACTTGCCTAAATTTTTTGGCACTCTGCTGCTGATCAGTCTTCTCACCTATGAATCCCATGTAGATGCAGCATCGGAAGAACAAGATTTCGTAAGAACTTGTTCATCTCGCTGCTGCAGGAAACATGGACCTGAGATCCGGTTCCCATTCCGGCTCTCGACAGACTCACCATCGTGTGGCGGACCAGACATGGAGTTATTGTGCCAACAGTGTGATGATAAAGGTCGGCACTGTGGATTCAGCTCACAAACCCATCAAGCTTTCTGCCTGCACCATGGCATTGTTTCTTTTACTAGTTGACACCCGCAATTTTACTTTGGGAGCACAATAATTTTTTGTCTCTCCATCTACTAGTTTGCCAATCTCCTATATTCTGTTGTTAAGTGTACTCAATCTTTCCGCGGGGTTTTCACCTGTAACAAAATTATTTAACAGACGAAATTGTAATGCCAATTGGACCAATGGATAATTTGTGCAAGCACATAATCACTATGTTCGCACCCATGGATGTTTAAACAAAAACTTTGGTCAAGTCACGGCACTGCTAAGTTATGGGGGTTAACTATTGTAAAATTCACACTAAAAAAGATATACAAGTTTTAGAGTGGTTGGGCTTTTTTAGAACCGTTCGTTGATGTCGATCTAACGGCAGACAAATACGAAGTACTGGGTAGTACTCCGATGAAAGTACGCGAAAGTACTAAAATGAGTGGGGCCGGTACTCGTGACTAGGTGGGGACGCGTTTTAATCTAGGGGCAGTTTAGTCCTAGGAAAATTTGCACGCGCTGCCGCCCCTCTCGTCGAATGCATAACCGCCGCCATGGTGCTACACCTTCCACAATTACTCATCGGCGGCCATCTCCTCCCTCTCCTCCAAGTCCACCGCAGTCATCTTCTCCTTCTTGCCGCTGCAACTTCGCTCCACTCAGGCAAACCCCCCCCACCCCACCCCCACCCCCTCTTCCATCGAAGCAAGAATCGGCAGATCGAGCTGATGGCCAGCGGCCAGAACACTGACTTCGTGCAGATCGCCGGCGGCGACCAGGTCAAGTTGGCCAGGTTGAGGGAGATCCGTTCTTTGTTTGACAACACAAGGCAGATGAGCTGGACGGCAATGGCCACTCTCAAGAAATTGACGAAGAAGGAGAGGGCAAAGCTTTGCCCCCCCCCCCCCCCCCGCCCGCACAACCGATGCCAATTCGTCAAGCGAGTGGACTAGGCGGAGGTGGTGGGCGTTCAGATCCAGGGTAGAGCATCCACTGGATCAGGAACCCACCGTGCACGAGGTGCCGTTGCAAATTGTGCAGCCTCCAACCGAGTCACCGGAGACTCCGAAGCGCAAGATGAGGAGGACAGTGGTCGCGACCTCGCTTCCCCGCCGTTCCCCACACTTCCCTCGCCGCTCTCCTCGTCTGAACGGCGGCGGTAGCTATGTTTAGAGTAAGCTTCCCCACTCCTCATCTTCCTACTACTCGTGCTTACATCGTGGTGATACTGATCGTAATAGCTCAGAGAGGGAATGCCAGATGGCATTTTAATCTCAATGAATTGCATGAATATTTGAGTACATGGATTTGGAGGATGGATTATGATGTATGTGAACCTTAGGCATCATATGAACCCTAGGAAAAATTAGTAATGTTCTAGTGGTAGACACTGAAATATTTCAGTACACACCGGTAGGCACTGAAATATTTCGGAACTGCCCTAGGCAAAATTTGTAATGTTGTAGTGGTGGACACTGAAATATTTCAGTACACACCGGTAGGCACTGAAATATTTCGGTACTACCCTAGGCAAAATTTGTAATGTTGTAGTGGTAGACACTGAAATATTTCGGTACACACCGGTATGCACTGAAATATTTCGTTACTACAATTTCAGTACACACCCATGCACACTGAATTATTTCACTACTGCAGTTTCAGTACACACCGGTACACACTGAAATATTTCAGTACTGCAAATTCTATACAAAGTTGGCATTTTGTCATTTATGTGTGAATTAATCCATGCATCATATGGCCTAATGTTGTACATGAGTTTGGGTCAATTTCATGTCTATTTATTGTTAAAATTATTGTCATGCCATGAAACACAAGACAAGTCACTGACCCAAGCTTGCAAACATGCCATATCAATGTTGCTGATATGAATATGCATGTTTTCACCAAGTCTTGTGTCTGAATTAAAACTGAGCATTTTTTCTTGATGGTATCCATGGATCTAGAACTCCTATGAATTTGCTCATGTTGGATGTTTTGTTCTCCATCATTTGTACTAGCATTCGGTGCGATTAGATGCCATGACAAGACCCCTGGCATATTTATTTTCTTGCCTCCAACATCCCATGTGTGTTTTGCAGGAAAAAACCTGGAGTTCACCAGGCTGGCACTACTAGGGAAAACCCTAGCAGTAGCGCTGGTTTTGTGCTCACTAGTAGCGCGGGTAGGCGCGCTACTAATAAGGCACTACAGCTATTGCTTAGCAGTAATGCGTGGCGCACGCACTACTGCTAGGACAAATAGCTGCAGTGCTTGTTCAGTCCCACGCTACTACTAATGTAAGTACTGGCAGCGTGTTTTCTTTCCACCGCTACTAGTATTGTTTTTTATTTTTTTATTTTTAGTGTATTTATGCGCCATCGTACAAATATTGGTACAATACCAGTTATGAGGTTTACATCATTATGTCCATAACAATGTGTCAAATGAAGGTGGATTAGGTTCAAGTGGAGGCAATATGTGGTGCATGTCAAAAATATACTACTAATCCAAACTTGATCTAGTTTGGACTAGTAGTACTTTCGATGTGCACCACATGTTGCCTCCACTTGAATCTAATCCGCCAGCACAAGCTATTTAATCATCATCATAATCATTACCACCAACAATATTTATTTAATCACCACTAACACTAGCTAATAATAATCATCAGTCATTACCACCAACACTAGCTATTTTATCATCATAGTAATAGTGTAGCACATCATCATCCTCAAACTCATTTCTAGCTAATCACTACTGCTGCTCTCTCTTAGGTAAAACAACATAAAACATGTGTAGCTCTCCTCCTTGATCAAGTTGGAGCATGCAGATGAACCTGTCTCCTAATTTTGGGTAGCACATATGTTTGCCCCCTAGTACTTCTCTGCGCTCCCCCATCACATATCTGGTCCAGTCTTGCACTATTAAGCATTCATCCTTGATCTTGAATGCACTAAAGTAACATGAAGGATATCTTGGCCGTAAGCTAATAATACTCATGGTACCTTTAGTCTCGATCTCACAAGGCACAACATTCATCGGGAGTCCCTGTTGAAGAACATCGTATGGTCACATACTTAGCAATGAAGTTTAGCTTCACAAATAATGTATGGAAAAGATGCACTGAGGACAAATAGTAAAAATCTTACCATCCTTCCTAAATAGATGTGACCATAGTTCATGACGAACACTATTGGTCGCACGTTTTCAGTACTAAGATTTCTAAGTCCAGGAAGAAAATTTGTCTTGACATTATCAAGATCCTCAAGCCATGAAACATAATGACTTAGCTCCTCGCAGTTTAGTTCAGCCCCGGGACAGTTGTAGGTCCTGTCTACCAAGCGCTGGATATGTTTGCTTGCACCGAAATAAGCTGACAATACAAATTAGTTGTCAACTATTTTTGAATAAACAATATCAAAGACATAAATATGGTTGAGAAACTTACATAATGGTATAACTGGAGGTGTCTGCACATCGACCCAGATGTCGGTATTACCTTCAATATCATCTTCCGAACGAATATCAAAGGTGATAACCATATCAGGCTCAAATGCATAAGTCTTGCATAGTGCTCGCCATGTTTTGCATCCAAAATAGGTGTAGTCGTCTGAATTGTATAATTTTGCGTCGAAAATATAACCATGCTCGGTCTTCAAGTAAACTTTCTTTACCTCCATAGTACGACTGCAACCTATCTTATCCAATACAAAAACTCTGGCATGGCAGGGGATACGCTAGTAGAATAGTAAAAAAATTATAAGTTGAAGCAAATGAAGCATATGTCATGCTTAATTACGAAAAAAGACTTGTCGTTGTGACTTACTGTATCCACTTCGAAGTTCACGTCCAGCTTGATGCTGAAGCGCCTATCATCATCAAGGAAGATCGCGTCACACAGGCCACGCTCGTCTTCACAGTCTTTGCAAATACCGAAATCCTTTTCGTCGTCAGACATTTCCTATGTTCATAGTTAAAACATTAATTGAAAATCGATCGAAGACAACTATACCAGGATACTCAACACACAAATCTAGGGCACTCGATATTTCCTACATATTCTGGCAAAAGTCATGCCAAAATTCACGGAAAAATCCGGCATGACCTTTGCTAAAATAGGATATATCGAGCGCCTGAAATTTGCCGGAACGGAAATGAATCAACACTCCGGCAAAACATAGGCCACTCGGCCACTTGGATATTGAGCAACACAAGATATACATTTGAAAATATCTTATAAGACTCAAATTAGCATGCATTCAATAAGCAAAAGTAAATCATCTCATGCGTCCGTACACCATTAGTGGCGTGGGGGAGGACGAACCGCGCGTGGTTAAGTCAGAAGTACCAGTAGCGCGTTCTTGACAGGGCGCTACTGCTACGTTAGCTATAGCGCGTTCCGGGATACATGCTGCTGGTACACCATTCTCTTTTTTTCCCTTTTTCATTTAGTTTTCTTCACATTTTTTTCCTTTCACCTTATTCTATTTCCTTCATTTTCAATTACCTTTCTATTTGCGTTCCATTTAATTTTATATCCTCTATCAGTAGCGAGTTTAGACTAAAAAGCGCTGCTACAAAGAAAGTAGTAGTAGCGTGGTTCGTTATAGGCCGCTACTACTATATGTAGCCTATCGGCTAAGCCGTGGGAATTTTAGTAGTAACGTGTTTAGGGGAAGACGCGCTGCTGGTAGAACTTTATCTGCAGCGCGGTTTCCGCAGACTCGCTGCTGCTACTTATCACCAGCGTGCTTTTTGGACCCTCGCTACTGCTAAAGTTCTGTGTATAAGGTTTTCCCTAGTAGTGTGGCTGAAGTTGTGAGGCTGGGAGGCTGATGGTGCTGCTACTGGCTGATCCTTCTTCTTTCAGTTTTTGTTCGTCATTTCTCAAGCCGTTGGACCATGGCTACTTCCCTATGTGTTGTTAATGTATTAAGTAGTTCCTTTGAATTTGTAGTATTAGTTAGTTTGAATGTGGAAGTACCTTAATTTTTAGGAACGAAATGTTGCTATGTATGACCAAGGGTTTCATACCTTAATCTTTGGATAATTAATTATGTGAACTGTTGGATATGGCACACAACGAAACGCCTCTACCATTCATACTAGTTCAACATGTCGGTCCAATTAGAGACCAGCCACTACCATATAGAACAGTTAGCATTTCATACTACAACTTGGCACGTACAAAACATCACACAGTGGAAGCACATCCCTAAGCACCTTGCATTGTACAAGGTCTTAGAGACCAGGCTCTACCATATATAACAGTTACCATGTCACACTACAGCCTATAAAACATCACACAGTGGAATAATCATAGCTAGTAGAGCATTAGTTACCAGTTAATAATAGTTGCAATCCATCACAAGCAATAGTACCTAGATATGAGTAGATATAGGTACGGTAATACACGACAAGTACTCGCAAACAAGAGCTAACATAAAAAGTTCATTTCACATTGATACATGGCCCACCCCAGTTCTAAATGAGGGGGATGGTGATCATCATCCTCAAGTCATGGCGACGGGTGTTCGCAACAGTGAGTAAGATGGCCTGTCCTACCGGAAGATTCTTGGCATGAAGGAACTTCTTCCACCCTGCCCTGCTCAAGACAGTGCGACCGTCCGTGTCCACTGCATAGGCACAGCTGGTGATGGAGCCCGTTCTGCTAAGGCGTAGTCCAGCAGCCATGCCTTCTTCGTCCGGGTCGATGCCACAGCTATCAAGTAACCTCTTAGGTAATTTCTGAAAACAGTTGACATGATATATGATCATGTCACATGCAATTATCAACAAAGCATACACTTCAAGACACATATATCATTGGATTCAACACTGAGCATATATATCATCACATGAGTACACTATACGCCAAGCATCAAATTACTATAGTAATTAGACATATCATTAGATTACTGCGTACACTAAGCATATCATCGCATATTACTACACTACATGCATGTCATAAAATTCTTCACTAAATGAATTCTAAACTAGGCCTCTCATCACAGTACTACAACATTCATATCATATGAACTACTACACTAACTAAGCATGCATATCATGTAATTATGACACTAAGTAACATACCATGATATGCTGTTTAACATTCGTCCTTGTGAGGCGGGTCACGAATGGCTTCCCTAGGTAGTCTTCACGTAGCGGAAGCATGTCCCAGAGGTTGCCAATTTCCTCGTCGCCCAGTCTGAGTCCTTGGGCATACAGGTATTCAACAAGTGGGTTCTCATCATCATCTGAATCGTCATCATCTGAATCAGCACCATTTTCCTCCTCATGAACTTCATCCTCACTATCCGGAATCAAATTTAGATAGATAACAGAAATCCTGGGCCTATCTCTTCTGAAGGAGAAGTTGATCAATTCGCCCCCACTAAGATGCATGCGGGCGATGAAACGATCCCAATCATCTCCTCCTATCTGGGTTATCTTTCGCCCCTTCTCGACCTGCATAGTGTATGGGCCCCCAAGAGCGTCGAAGGTCACGGTGTCTCCGATGAGCTCATTGAATGCCAATCTCACATTGCATGGTACGATCTGTGTAAGATAAAAACAAATAACAGACACAATACATTAGTGGAAATAGCAAAAAAACAAAAAGAATGTACTGTCAGAAGGTTCATATAAATTGTTACCGTTGCAACAACAAAAGAAGGCTGGAAGTAGATGCCGAATAGTGTGGCAGTAGAAAGGCTGGTCCGGCACCGTGAGTTGCAGCGTCCACATTGTGCTTCCTCCATTCTACACAGAACATGTTGAACTCTAAGTTGAATTGTACATAGTACAATACAAAGATCATACATATAATAAATCATAGTGATAACCTATACTGGCAATGGCCAATCAATCTATTTTCTATCATCTACGTAATAAAGTAATGCCAATGACAATGACAATGCCCGTCTCATCTAAACCTGGAAATAGTTCGGCATCCAAACTAAAACCAGTCCAATCCACGGCACACATCAAAACCAAACCAATCCAGATATTTTCATTTAGAATCTAGACCAAACCGAACTATACATGCTCGTCATCCAACCCAGTCCAAACCGTTTTCAACTTTTGGATTGAATCCAAAGGTTCAAACCGTGGACAAAGCCATATGCGAGGGCACGTCATGAATCTAGATCAGACATGGCGTCAAAGCTTGAGAGAGCCGACGAGCTCCGTCCGGCAACAGCGGCTCTTGGTTTTGAAGCAGTAGTAGGTGGTAGTGGTGGCTCAAACTAATTGATTGATTTGGTCTCAAACCATAGAAACCAAATCAAGATCCAATCCAAAAACTAATGTTCAGTCCAAACCAATCGGCTCAGATCCGCCTCCGTAGGGAGACGTGGTTGGGGAAGGGAAGAAGAGGGGAGATCTCACGTACTTGCCGGAGTTGGTGGCGGCCGCGCACCGTCAGCGAAGAGAGGGGTCGTCGGGAGATGGCGGCGGCGGCGGCGCTGGTCGAGAAGGGGAGAAAGAAAGATGTGGAGTGGTCGAGACGGGGAGAAAGAAAAATGTGGTACATGTGGTGGCTCGGTTGTGTGGATGACAAGGGACCCACTTGTGAGACTGATAGCAATTGATGGCAAACCGCAGGAGGTGCACGACCGCGTGCACGACCGCCACGTCCCCGCGTGGAATGGGGACGGCCGGGTGGGTGTGTCAAGTCAAATCGGCACCCGCGGCTTCTCGGTAACTCCAAGAGGCAGGAGCAGTGCATTTCTTCCCCAAATCAGGTAGAAAACCCTCGTCCTCTCCCGAACCTAACCACCCTCTCTTCCTTCCTCACTACCTCACCACCCTCTCCTCCTTCCTCACCACCCTCCTCCCTTCCTACGCCTCCCTCCTCCTGTCTTCGACCGGCGATGAAGCGCGGGCGTGAAGATGCGGCGGACGAGCCGGAGGCAACCATCGGAGCAGAGCAGTCTGCTGCCATGGCTGCAGCCGTGGGTGGAGCGGCTGAGTCCGCCGTAGCGGCAGAAGCTGGCGGTGTAGCGACCGTTCTGCCTGCTCCCGCTGCCATCGCAGCCGTCGAGTCACCCGTCGGCGAGCACAAGGTCGGGGAAGATCTGGAGGAGGAGGAGATGAGAAGGCGTAAGCGCAAGGTGCATGACGAAATCGAAGAGCTCTTCGAGGAGAACGCCATAAAGGAGTTCGGCGTAGATTGCAGGAAGGGCAGCGACTTCGACGAGGATGCCATCGACGAGCTATCTGAGGTAGTACTCTGTTTTTTGCTCTGTTTTTTTCATGACATTGGGGTTTTTCTTGTTAACTAGATGAGCATCAATTTCACTTGGGTGTGCTAGTTGTACGTATGTAGGATTGTAGGGATCTAGCATAGATCTTCATGTTGGATGTGGATTTTTAAATCTGATTCACATTCTGATTCCAGCAGATACTCTGGTTTTTTTTCATGGCATTGGGGTTTGTCTTGTTAACTAGATGAGCATAAGTTTCACAAGGGATACATTAATGAAAGAAGTGGGGTAATGAACCCAAATACAAGAAAATGTTCATGGCAGGGATACATTAATGAAAAAAGTGGGTTAAACAATGGATATATGGCAGGATTCTCCATTGGCTTCCCCAGGACAGTGACAAAATGTTGCAGTTCCTGATTCATTTTAGTTTATGTAGATGAATTAATTTGCACACATGTTCATAGATGATTAGTTTGCACACATGTTCATAGATGTTCCATTTGCAAATTCTATACAGATTTCTATTTTGCAAAGGAAGTGATCGCTCCCTTAATAATTATGGGCTGACACTACATATCCACTGGATACCAAAAAATCAAAACATTTCATCTAGCCAATTTTCCACAGTATGTTTCTAGATGATCACAGCCACATCTCTCATCAATATGAGCAGTGAGACACCCCATAGCTCCTTTACCAATTTCCTTCTGAAACTTATCAGGGTCTAACAATGTTGGAGAAGCAGTATTGCCGCTGTCAGAAATAATAATGGTTTCTTCATTCCAGTAGATAGAACAAACGCCCCTTGTGTGAAACATGGAGGAGTATAATGAAGCCATTTTTCTGATTCCATTTAGAATTACACCTGTAACAAGTATCAAATATCATTAAACCAAGCCACTTCATGAAGTCTTTCATGTGTTAATTATGTACTACTTGTGCAGTAATCTATAAATGCAACTATTCCACCGTCCATATTTATGCATGTCAATATCTTTGGCTCAATTATGTATGTGCACATACGCCTTATTTCTAGCAAATAGATAGTTGCCATGTTACACATGTGTGCTTTGAAAACATTGTAATTAAAGGCAATGTACCATAATAGATTAGCTGAGTTCTTCTATATGTACCAATTCACTAATTCACAAGAGGATGACGACGACGTGGACTACAACATGGGCAGCAGGCACAGCAAGAGCCGGTACACCCTGAGGCATCTGATTGCCGGGAAGATCAAGTACCGTTTCTTTGGCAAGATTGGGTGCCCTTTCTGTTGCAAGGTGATCTGTGGCGGCATAGATGGCATGATCCAGCATGCCTTCAGCACTAGCAATGGACATGGTAAGAAGCATAGTGCCAGTACTTTGGCTAAACATGCTGCCTACGCACGCTTCCTCGAGATTGTCAAAGTCAATGAGCCCTACAACATGCATTGAAGAAGGGAGAGAAGTGATGTGCTGCTAGAGTGCTGCTGCTGCCCCAGGACCGCCATGTCCTCTTATGTTATCTATGTTTCTTTGTTGTTCGACTCTAAAACTGATGTCCTATGGTGTGTCTGAACCTATGCTGAGCGGTGGTTGATCTGCCGTTTATGTTAAGAGTTTGCTGCTACTCTGGTTTAGTGTTCCTAGTTGTTAATACTATTTTGGTGATGCATGTTTAAGCCTTGTACAATGCTAGATGCTTAGGGTGGTGCTTAGAAAAATAAACAGGGTTTTTCTGAAGCACTGGTGCCTATTTCTATAGGAGAGACGCCTAGTTATGCGTCTACCCTGTACAAATAAGCACTTGTGCTTAAGAAAAGCCTGGTTTATTTCTATAAGCAACTCCCCTAAGCACCTTGCATTGTACAAGGCCTTAGCAACTCACTTTTGGCACACATGATCTCTTCCACAATCAAAACTAGGTTTCCAAGTTTTTGTATTTTTTTTAAATTTTTTTGAATTTATAATGCCCTCTAGACTGACTGCTGAAAACATCGGTCTATGCCTCAAGGGGGCATTGTAAAATATATTTTTTTCAAAATTTTCTTTCATACACATGTTTCGCACATGTGGGTCACCATGTACAAGAAAATTTGGGTGATTTGGAGGTGGTGGAAAAATTCACCTTTTTTCAAAAACTGGCTTAAGTTAGACCGAATGGTCCCTCCGGAATGCGGGCATTTTTTCGACCACCTCCAAATCACCTCAGTTTTGGCACACATGATCTCTTCCAGAAACAAAACTAGGTTTCCAAGTTTTTGTATTTTTTTGTATTTTTTGAATTTATAATGACCTCTAGACTTACTGCTGAAAACATCGGTCTATGCCTCAAGGGGGCATTGTAAAATAATTTTTTTCAAAATTTTCTTTCATACACATGTTTCGCACATGTGGGTTACCATGTACAAGATAATTTGGGTGATTTGGAGGTGGTGGAAAAATTCACCTTTTTTCAAAAACTGGCTTAAGTTCCGAATGGTCCCTCCGGAATGCAGGCATTTTTTTGACCACCTCCAAATCACCTCAGTTTTGGCACACATGATCTCTTCCACAAAAAAACTAGGTTTCCAAGTTTTTGTATTTTTTTGAATTTTTTTGAATTTATAATGCCCTCTAGACTGACTGCTGAAAACATCGGTCTATGCCTCAAGGGGGCATTGCAAAATATATTTTTTCAAAATTTTCTTTCATACACATGTTTCGCACATGTGGGTCACCATGTACAAGAAAATTTGGGTGATTTGGAGGTGGTGGAAAAAATCACCTTTTTTCAAAAACTGGCTTAAGTTAAGACCCAAATAGTCCCTCCGGAATGTGGGCATTTTTTCGACCACCTCCAAATCACCTTAGTTTTGGCACACATGATCTCTTCCACAAACAAAACTACGTTTCCAAGTTTTTGTATTTTTTTGAATTTTTTTGAATTTATAATGCCCTCTAGACTGACTGCTGAAAACATCGGTCTATGCCTCAAGGGGGCATTATAAAATAATTTTTTTCAAAATTTCTTTCATACACATGTTTGGCACATGTGGGTCACCATGTACAAGAAAATTTGGGTGATTTGGAGGTGGTGGAAAAATTCACCTTTTTTCAAAAACTGGCTTAAGTTAGACCGAATGGTCCCTCCGGAATGCGGGCATTTTTTCGACCACCTCCAAATCACCTCAGTTTTGGCACACATGATATCTTCCACAAACAAAACTAGGTTTCCAAGTTTTGTATTTTTTTGAATTTATAATGCCCTCTAGACTGACTGCTGAAAACATCGGTCTATGCCTCAAGGGGGCATTGTAAAATAATTTTTTTCAAAATTTTCTTTCATACACATGTTTGGCACATGTGGGTCACAATGTACAAGATAATTTGGGACCTACATGCAAAAGTCGGGGACTTGCATGCAAGAGTCGGGGACCTGCATGCAAGAGTCGAGGACCTGCATGCAAGAGTTGGGGATCTGCATGTGAATAGTGATTCATCAAGGCCTTGATAGCTACTGGCACAGCGGCTGCCGCCCGATTTGCATGCAGCGAAAATGAACGTGCATGGAGGTTTCTCAAAGATTTCCAAGCACACCCCAGTGGGCCCCGCTTATTTAAAAAATACGTCAGTCATTATTGCTCTGTAAATGAAGAATATGCATGATGATTATGAATATGCATGACAACCATAGTAAGGGTGAAGAATCATAGTGCCCAATTTGTCGAAATACATCATCATTCTTAAAGTTGGACATCAAATGATACACACAGAAAATGGAAATGAAAGATGTCGAACTAATACAGTAACATGGCAGTACAACCGCACTTCACTAAATTACTGTCACGATGAAATAGAATGTAAAGACCACGTCACACAAAGCTGAATGGCACACGACTTTCTCTGGCTCATCGTCGGTTCATGTTGTATGTAGATATCACAGTTCAGCCTCGAGATCGTACACAGAAGAATACAATAAATCACATGGACATCAATTATGAGTAAAACACATGCAAAAAATAAATATGAACATATTTCGTACCTCTAGCAATTTTGCGCATTTACGTCGATTGTGACATGGTTTCTTGCAATAGCCACAGATATTCTGTGATCTTGACTTGTTTGTCTTTCCCTGCAGCCTTTTCTTCGGTGCACCTCATCCTGGCACATGCACGGGATCCAGAACCTTATCAACTTTCTCCGAGTGCGGCATCAACGGGCCAAACCTAATGTTGTTATGCTGAGCATTAGTTGACTCCTTGCTGTCAGCTTGTTCAAAACTTGATTGCTTGCCATGATGTTGTGCATGCAAAAGCATCTTTAGACGGTGATAGTTCTCATCAGAGTGGCATGCCTTGAAACTTGCGGCGTGACTACAATTCCGCAACTCGCGGTACCTCTGCAGGCTTACCGAATAGTCATACATCTGGTTTTTTCTGGTAGGTGCGTATGCACATTTTGCATTCATAGTCCACCTAGTGGGAACGCAACAACCGGGCAGAATTGTTTGTTTTAAAATCCATATGTAAAAAATGTGGGAACATGGTGTGCCTGCGCATTCCAGCTTACGGCAAGAACAACTCACCTTGTGCAAAAGACCTCCTTGCTTTTCAATGCGCACTCCAAACTTTTTATCCATTCTTTCCTGCTTGGACACAACATAAGTGGAATCTTCTGATCCATCTAGTATCTCTCTGATCTGACATTTGCTGACAGCATCTATGCTCCATAAGACCATCTTAAAGACACTAGGTGTGAAAACTGTTGCGGCGTGTTTCTCAAGCGGCAAAGCATTTTCCTCTGTAAATGGAACGGACTGCAAGGCTTCGACGTCATGGAGAGCTTCGTTAATCTGTCGCGACGCAAGGCAACGCTCATAGTGCTCTAGCATTTCAAACAACGACATCTTACCCTCAAGATGCGTATGTAGCACAGAGTTCAAGCTCTCACTCCTCTGATTGCTGCTCAATCCTAGGAAACAACGCCCCTCAAGATATGGAGCACACCACAACTTTCTCATCTGATACATCTGATGTAGCCAAGACTCCTCACTGGTTACTTTATTCCGTTGTAAGAATTGTATCCATTTTATCTCATGCTCTTCAATGAAAGAAGTATCATAAATGAAAGATCTGAATTCCTCCTTTACGTCGTCATCATGCAGATGGCGTACAACGTGTGAAATATACATAGTCTATGGTTTGAGTCTGGCCAGACCACCCTTATTGCTCTCTACATTGCAAGGTCCCCATATGTGATCACAGATATCGGATGCTTCTGTGCCATGCAATCAGAAAAGGTCGGCAACATCCACTCGTATGCCTGCCTTGTTTCATGAGAAATTATACCACAGCCAAAAATAACAGTGCTGCGGTGGTGATTCAACCCGACAAACGGCACGAATGGCGGATTGTATTTGTTGGTTCTGTATGTGCTATCGAAAACAATGACATCTCCGAAAGCCTCATAGTCAAGTCGCGATTGACTATCAGCCCAGAACAGTCCCTTCAGATGGCCATGCTCGTCTACCAAGTACTTGAAGAAAAAATCCACATCTCGCTCTCGCCTCGCCATCATGTGCATGATCACCGTATTTGTTGGGGAATGTAGTAATTTCAAAAAAAATTCCTATGCACACGCAAGATCATGGTGATGCATAGCAACGAGAGGGGAGAGTGTTGTCTACGTACCCTCGTAGACCAAAGCGGAAGCGTCGACACAACGTAGAGGAAGTAGTCGTACGTCTTCCCGATCCAACCGATCCAAGCACCGAACGGACGGCACCTCCGAGTTCAGCACACGTTCAGCTCGATGACGATCCCCGGACTCCGGTCCAGCAGGGTGTCGGGGATGAGTTCCGTCAGCACGATGGCGTGGTGACGATGATGATGTTCTACCGACGCAGGGCTTCGCCTAAGCACCGCAACGATATGACCGAGGTGGAATATGGTGGAGGGGGGCACCGCACACGGCTAAGGAACGATCACGAAGATCAACTTGTGTGTCTATGGGGTGCCCCCTGCCCCCGTATATAAAGGAGTGGAGGAGGGGAGGGCCGGCCCTCTCTATGGCATGCCCTGGGGAGTCCTACTCCCACCGGGAGTAGGATTCCCCCTTTCCTAGTCCAACTAGGAGTCCTTCCAAGTATTAGGAGTAGGAGACAAGGAAGGGGAAGGGAGAAGGGAAGGAAGTAGGGGGCACATCCCCTCCCCCTAGTTCAATTCGGACTAGGCCTTGGGGGGGCGCGCGGCCAGCCCTAGGCAGCCCCTCTCTCTTTCCCGTATGGCCCAATAAGGCCCAATACTTCTTCCCCGTATTCCCGTAACTCCCCGGTACTCCAAAAAATACCCGAACCACTCGGAACCTTTCTGATGTCCGAATATAGTCGTCCAATATATCGATCTTTACGTCTCGACCATTTCGAGACTCCTCGTCATGTCCCCGATCTCATCCAGGACTCTGAACTCCTTCGGTACATCAAAACTCATAAACTCATAATATAACTGTCATCGAAACCTTAAGCGTGCGGACCGTACGGGTTCGAGAACAATGTAGACATGACCGAGACACGTCTCCGGTCAATAACCAATAGCGGAACCTGGATACTCATATTGGCTCCTACATATTCTACGAAGATCTTTATCGGTCAGACAGCATAACAACATACGTTGTTCCCTTTGTCATCGGTATGTTACTTGCCCGAGATTCTATCGTCGGTATCCAATACCTAGTTCAATCTCGTTACCGGCAAGTCTCTTTACTCGTTCCATAATACATCATCCCGCGACTAACTCATTAGTTGCAATGCTTGCAAGGCTTAAGTGATGAGCATTACCGAGAGGGCCCAGAGATACCTCTCCGACATTCGGAGTGACAAATCCTAATCTCGAAATACGCCAACCCAACAAGTACCTTCGGAGACACCTGTAGAGCACCTTTATAATCACCCAGTTACGTTGTGACGTTTGGTAGCACACAAAGTGTTCCTCCGGTAGACGGGAGTTGCATAATCTCATAGTCATAGGAACATGTATAAGTCATGAAGAAAGCAATAGCAACAAACTAAAAGATCAAGTGCAAAGCTAACGGAATGGGTCAAGTCAATCATATCATTCACCTAATGATGTGATCCCATTAATCAAATAACAACTCTTTTTCTATGGTTAGGAAACATAACCATCATTGATTAATGAGCTAGTCAAGTAGAGGCATACTAGTGACACTCTGTTTGTCTATGTATTCACACATGTATTATGTTTCCGGTTAATACAATTCTAGCATGAATAATAAACATTTATCATGAAATAAGGAAATAAATAATAACTTTATTATTGCCTCTAGGGCATATTTCCTTCAGTCTCCCACTTGCACTAGAGTCAATAATCTAGATCACATCACCATGTGATTAACATCGATAGTTCACATCATCATGTGATTAACACCCATAGTTCACATCGCCATGTGACCAACACCCAAAGGGTTTACTAGATTCAGTAATCTAGTTCACATCGCTATGTGATTAACACCCAAAGAATACTAAGGTGTGATCATGTTTTGCTTGTGAGACAATCTTAGTCAACGGGTCTTTCACATTCAGATCCGTTATGTATTTTGCAATTTTTATGTCTACAATGTTCTGCATGGAGCTACTCTAGCTAATTGCTCCCACTTTCAATATGTATCTAGATCGAGACTTAGAGTCATCCAGATCGGTGTCAAAACTTGCATCGACGTAACCCTTTACGATGAACCTTTTGTGACTTCCATAATCGAGAAACATATCCTTATTCCACTAAGGACAATTTTGACCGCTGTCAAGTGATCTACTCCTAGATCACTATTGTAATCCCTTGCCAAACTCAGTGGTAGGGTATGCAATAGATCTGGTACACAGCATGTCATACATTTATAGAACCTATGGCTAAGGCATAGGGAATGACTTTCATTCTCTTTCTATCTTCTGCCGTGGTCAGGCTTTGAGTCTTACTCAATTTCACACCTTGTAACACAGACAAGAACTCTTTCTTTGACTGTTCCATTTTGTACTACTTCAAAATCTTGTCAAGGTATGTACTCATTGAAAAATCTTATCAAGCGTCTTGATCTATCTCTATAGATCTTGATGCTCAATATGTAAGCAGCTTCATCGAGGTCTTTCTTTGAAAAACTCCTTTCAAACACTCCTTTATGCTTTGCAGAATAATTCTACATTATTCCCGATCAACAATATGTCATTCACATATACTTATCAGAAATGTTGTAGTGCTCCCACTCACTTTCTTGTAAATACAGGCTTCACCGCAAGTCTGTATAAAACTATATGCTTTGATCAACTTATCAAAGCGTGTATTCCAACTCTGAGATGCTTGCACCAGTCTATAGAAGGATCGCTGGAGCTTGCATATTTTGTTAACACCTTTAGGATTGACAAAACCTTCTGGTTGCATCATATACAACTCTTCTTTAATAAATCCATTAAGGAATGCAGTTTTTTTATCCATTTGCCAGAATTCGTAAAATGCGGCAATTGCTAACATGATTCGGACAGACTTAAGCATAGATACGAGTGAGAAACTCTCATCGTAGTCAACACCTTGAACTTGTCGAAAACCTTTTGTGACAATTCTAGCTTTGTAGATAGTAACACTACTATCAGCGTCCGTCTTCCTCTTGAAGATCCATTTATTTTCTATGGCTTGCCGATCATCAGGCAAATCCATCAAAGTCCATACTTTGTTCTTATATATGGATCATATCTCAGATTTCATGGCCTCAAACCATTTCGCGGAATCTGGGCTCATCATCGCTTCCTCATAGTTCGCAAGTTCATCATGGTATAGTAACATGACTTCCAGAACAGGATTACCGTACCACTCTGGTGCGGATCTCACTCTGGTTTACCTACGAGATTCAGTAGTAACTTGATCTGAAGTTACATGATCATCATCATTAGCTTCCTCACTAATTGGTGTAGTAGTCACAAGAACATATTTCTGTGATGAACTATTTTCCAATAAGGGAGAAGGTACAATTACCTTATCAAGTTCTACTTTCCTCCCACTCACTTCTTTCGAGAGAAACTCCTCTAGAAAGGATCCATTCTTAGCAACGAATGTCTTGCCTTCGGATCTGTGATAGAAGGTGTACCCAACTGTCTCCTTTGGGTATCCTATGAATACACATTTCTCCAATTTGGGTTTGAGCTTATCAGGATGAAACTTTTTCATATAAGCATCACAACCCCAAACTTTAAGAAACGACAACTTTGGTTTCTTGCCAAACCACAATTCAGATTGTGTCGTCTCAACGGACTTAGATGGTGCCCTATTTAACGTGAATGTAGCTGTCTCTAATGCATAACCCCAAAACGATAGTGGTAATCGGTAAGAGACATCATAGACCGCACCATATCTAAAAAAGTACGGTTACGATGTTCGGACACACCATTACACTGTGGTGTTCCAGGTGGCGTGAGTAGTGAAACTATTTCACATTGTTTTAACTGAAGACCAAACTCATAACTCAAATATTCTTCTCCACAATCAGATCGTAGAAACTTTATTTTCTTGTTACGATGATTTTTCACTTCACTCTGAAATTATATGAACTTTTCAAATGTTTCAGACTTCTATTTCATTAAGTAGATATACCCATATCTTCTCAAATCATCTGTGAAGGTCAGAAAATAACGATACTTGCCGTGAGCCTTAACACTCATCGGACCGCATACATCAGTATGTATTATTTCCAATAAGTCAGTTGCTCGCTCCATTGTTCCGGAGAATGGAGTCTTAGTCATCTTGCCCATGAGGCATGGTTCGCAAGAATCAAGTGATTCATAATCAAGTGATTCCAAAAGCCAATTATCATGGAGTTTCTTCATGCGCTTTACACCAATATGACCTAAAAGGTAGTGCCACAAATAAGTTGCACTATCATTATTAACTTCGCATCTTTTGGTTTCAATATTATGAATATGTGTATCACTATGATCGAGATCCAATGAACTATTTTCATTGGTTGTGTAATCATATAAGGTTTTATTCATGTAAACAGAACAACCATTTATTCTCTTACTTAAATGAATAACCGTATTACAATAAACATGATCAAATCATATTCGTGCTCAACGCAAACACCAAATAACACTTATTTAGGTTCAACACTAATCCCGAAAGTATAGGGAGTGTGCGATGATGATCATATCAATCTTGGAACCACTTCCAACACACATCGTCACTTCACCCTTAACTAGTCTCTGTTCATTCTGCAACTCCCGTTTCGAGTTACTACTCTTAGCAACTGAACTAGTATCAAATACTAAGGGGTTGCTATAAACACTAGTAAAGTACACATCAATAACACATATATCAAATATACTTATGTTCACTTTGCCATCCTTCTTATCCGCCAATCACTTGGGGTAGTTCCGCTTCCAGTGACCAGTCCCTTTGTAGTAGAAGTACTTAGTCTCAGGCTTAGGACCAGACTTGGGCTTCTTCACTTGAGCAGCAACTTGCTTGCTGATCTTCTTGAAGTTTCCCTTTGCCCTTTTTTGAAACTAGTGGTCTTGTCTACCATCAACACTTGATGTTTTTCTCGATTTCTACCTTCGTCAATTTCAGCATTACGAAGAGCTTGGGAATCGTTTCCGTTATCCCTTGCATATTATAGTTCATCACGAAGTTCTACTAACTTGGTGATGGTGACTAGAGAATTCTGTCAATCACTATTTTATCTGGAAGATTAACTCCCACTTGATTCAAGCGATTGTAGTACCCAGACAATCTGAGCACATGCTCACTAGTTGAGCGATTCTCCTCCATCTTTTAGCTATAGAACTTGTTGAAGACTTCATATCTCTCAACTCAGGTATTTGCTTGAAATATTAACTTCAACTCCTGGAACATCTCATATGGTCCATGACGTTCAAAACGTCTTTGAAGTCCCGATTCTAAGCCGTTAAGCATGGTGCACTAAACTATCAAGTAGTCATCATATTGAGCTAGTCAAACGTTCATAACGTCTGCATCTGCTCCTGCAATAGGTCTGTCACCTAGCGGTGCATCAAGGACATAATTCTTCTATGCAGCAATGAGGATAAACCTCGGATCACGGATCCAATCCGCATCATTGCTACTAACATCTTTCAACACAATTTTCTCTAGGAACATATCAAAATAAACAAATGAAAGCAACAACGCGAGCTATTGATCTACAACATAGATATGCTAATACTACCAGGACTAAGTTCATGATAAATTAAAGTTCAATTAATTATATTACTTAACAACTCCCACTTAGATAGACATCCCTCTAATCCTCTAAGTGATCACGTGATCTATATCAACTAAACCATGTCCGATCATCACGTGAGATGGAGTAGTTTCAATGGTGAACATCACTATGTTGATCATATCTACTATATGATTCACGCTCGACCTTTCGGTCTCTGTGTTCCGAGGCCATATCTGTTATATGCTAGGCTCGTCAAGTTAAACCTGAGTATTCCGCGTGTGCAACTGTTTTGCACCCGTTGTATTTCAACATAGAGCCTATCACACCCGATCATCACGTGGTGTCTCAGCACGAAGAACTTTCGCAACGGTGCATACTCAGGGAGAACACTTTTACTATGATAATTTAGTAAGGGATCATCTTATAATGCTACTGTCAATCAAAGCAAGATAAGATGCATAAAAGATAAACATCACATGCAATCAATATAAGTGATATGATATGGCCATCATCATCTTGTCCTTGTGATCTCCATCTCCGAAGCACCTCCATGATTGCCATCGTCACCGGCGCGACCCCTTGATCTCCATCGTAGAATCGTTGTCGTCTTGCCAATCTTATGCTTCTACCACTATCGCTACCGCTTAGTGATAAAGTAAAGCATTACAGGGCGATTGCATTGCATACAATAAAGCGACAACCATATGGCTCCTGCCAGTTGCCGATAACTTGGTTACAAAACATGATCATCTCATACAATAAAATTTAGCATCATGTCTTGACCATATCACATCACAACATACCCTGCAAAAACAAGTTAGACGTCCTCTACTTTGTTGTTGCAAATTTTACGTGGCTGCTACGGGCTTTAAGCAAGAACCAATCTTACCTACGCATCAAAACCACAACGATAGTTTGTCAAGTTGGTGCTGTTTTAACCTTCGCAAGGACCGGGCGTAGCCACACTCGGTTCAACTAAAGTTGGAGAAACTGACACCCGCCAGCCACCTGTGTGCAAAGCATGGCAGTAGAACCGGTCTCGCGTAAGCGTACGCGTAATGTCGGTCCGGGCCGCTTCATCCAACAATACCGCCGAACCAAAGTATGACATGCTGGTAAGCAATATGACTTATATCGCCCACAACTCACTTGTGTTCTACTCGTACAAATAACATCAAACCATAAAACCTAGGCTCGGATGCCACTGTTGGGGAACGTAGTAATTTCAAAAAAAATTCCTACGCACACGCAAGATCATGGTGATGCATAGCAACGAGAGGGGAGAGTGTTGTCTACGTACCCTCGTAGACCGAAGTGGAAGCGTTGACACAACATAGAGGAAGTAGTCGTACGTCTTCCCGATCCAACCGATCCAAGCACCGAACGGACGGCACCTCCGAGTTTAGCACACGTTCAGCTCGATGACGATCCCCGGACTCCGATCCAGCAGGGTGTCGGGGATGAGTTCCGTCAGCACGATGGCGTGGTGACGATGATGATGTTCTACCGACACAGGGCTTCGCCTAAGAACCGCAACGATATGACCGAGGTGGAATATGGTGGAGGGGGGCACCGCACACGGCTAAGGAATGATCACGAAGATCAACTTGTGTGTCTATGGGGTGCCCCCTGCCCCCGTATATAAAGGAGTGGAGGAGGGGAGGGCCGGCCCTCTCTATGGCGCGCCATGGGGAGTCCTACTCCCACCGGGAGTAGGATTCCCCCTTTCCTAGTCCAACTAGGAGTCCTTCCAAGTATTAGGAGTAGGAGACAAGGAAGGGGAAGGGAGAAGGGAAGGAAGGAGGGGGCACAGCCCCTCCCCCTAGTCCAATTCGGACTAGGCCTTGGGGGGCGCGCGGCCTGCCCTAGGCAGCCCCTCTCTCTTTCCCGTATGGCCCAATAAGGCCCAATACTTCTTCCCCGTATTCCCGTAACTCCCCGGTACTCCGAAAAATACCCGAACCACTCGGAACCTTTCCGATGTCCGAACATAGTTGTCCAATATATCGATCTTTACGTCTCGACCATTTCGAGACTCCTCGTCATGTCCCCGATCTCATCCGGTACTCCGAACTCCTTCGGTACATCAAAACTCATAGACTCATAATATAACTGTCATCGAAACCTTGAGCATGCGGACCGTACGGGTTCGAGAACAATGTAGACATGACCGAGACACGTCTCCGGTCAATAACCAATAGCGGAACCTGGATGCTCATATTGGCTCCTACATATTCTACGAAGATCTTTATCGGTCAGACCGCATAACAACATACGTTGTTCCCTTTGTCATCGGTATGTTACTTGCCCGAGATTCGACCATCGATATCCAATACCTAGTTCAATCTCGTTACCGGCAAGTCTCTTTACTCGTTCCGTAATACATCATCCCGCAACTAACTCATTAGTTGCAATGCTTGCAAGGCTTAAGTGATGAGCATTACCGAGAGGGCCCAGAGATACCTCTCCGACATTCGGAGTGACAAATCCTAATCGCGAAATACGCCAACCCAACAAGTACCTTCGGAGACACCTGTAGAGCACCTTTATAATCACCCAGTTACGTTGTGACGTTTGGTAGCACACAAAGTGTTCCTCTGGTAAACGGGAGTTGCATAATCTCATAGTCATAGGAACATGTATAAGTCATGAAGAAAGCAATAGTAACAAACTAAACGATCAAGTGCTAAGCTAACGGAATGGGTCAAGTCAATCAGATCATTCACCTAATGATGTGATCCCATTAATCAAATAACAACTCTTTGTCTATGGTTAGGAAACATAACCATATTTGATTAATGAGCTAGTCAAGTAGAGGCATACTAGTGACACTCTGTTTGTCTATGCATTCACACATGTATTATGTTTCCGGTTAATACAATTCTAGCATGAATAATAAACATTTATCATGAAATAAGGAAATAAATAATAACTTTATTATTGCCTCTAGGGCATATTTCCTTCAGTATTAGCATCACCGGCACTGATTGTCTCCTGCTTATTAGCATGGCAGAAATTATAAATGTCCCTCTTTATGCATCCAACCTTATCAAATCCACCGTATTGAAAGCACAAAATATCCATAATACGGTATTTGCGGATCCCACATTTTTCCATGTCCGCAATGTCCGCTTTCTGCTCATCGCTAATTCGTCTGTGTGAACGCAGCAGACAAGAAAGATCCCGTGGGGCTAGAAGATGGCTGTGCTCATCGATGAAATCCTTGACAAACCACCGACCGGTTTCCTCCTGTCTCGTAATGACCAATTTAGCATTACACCCAACACGAGTTAAACTTCGTGGCCTCCTCTTTCTATCTTCTATCTTTCTTTTCATGTGCTTCTCTTCGCGAAACCCTTGACGACTACACACAATTTTCCTTAAAATTATGTATTTGTTGGATCCATCCCACTCAACATAGCTTTTCCTCACACTAAAACCTTTTCAAGAGCATATTTGTTGTAGAATTCATAGCCTTCAGCCTCACTATCAAACATCTTGCTGACAACATTTAGATACTCGAATATACTCTCATCACTTGCATACGCCATGTCTTCCTGCATATGACATGTGAGGGAAACCAATCATCAACATCTTTCTGTTTATCAATGTTGCAGGTGTAAAATAGCTCATAGGCAAAGACAAGTGCATGGAAAAGACTTTGCTCGTTTGACATGTGAGGGAAACCAATCATCAACGTCCAACAAGTAGTATCTCATCTTCCTTTAAACTATATTTCATGCACTATGCAAACCTAAAGTGATGATGACTTTAATAAACTAAATTAAGTGAACTATGGAACCAGTATCTCATCTTCCTTTAGTATATCTCATCTCAAACGTCAAGTAAGTCACTTTTTTCTGCGGTACCAAAGGAAGTAAGCAATGCCCTCAATATCTTACTTAAACAAACATGATGCGATTAGCTCAAGAGAAACTATGCCACGATGAAGCTTTCCATTCGTTGTTCTAGTCCATACCCAGATCTTGTGGGGTTGAGGTCGTACTGCATGCACGGTGGAGGGGCACAACGGCCAAGAGCACGAGCAGAACGCCAAGCCGAATTCATATCTTAAGTATGCTGCGCGCGAAGAGATGGGATCGCCCACCGCGGTCGCCGCCGATTCAGCCGGCGCAGATCCGGCCTTCTTCTTCTTCGGTGACGGCGTGGGGGGCTGGGGTTGGTTGGGTGGAGGACGAGGACGATGAATTTATTCCTCTCGCCGGCAGGTCGAGGACGGAGAAGGTCAGGAGCGGCGAGCGGTGATGAATAGATCGGAGGAGGATTCTGAACTAGATCGAGTAGACATGGATCTGGTCCTCAGGTGATCGGTTCAAGAAAAGATATTTCCACCTGGACCATTATGCCCTTATCGCAATTAACATATTAAATTTAATCAATTAAAATTCCTCGCAAGATCTCACGGCTAATAAAAATCAGACGTGATCACACATGTAAGTACTGCTAAGTACTCCGAGTACTAACCCAATCACCGTAAAACAGCTCAAAAAGATAAGAGCTAAATCTTATTTGACCATTTTGCAGATATTTCATTTTCAGATCCAAAGACCAGCTTCGTTTTGAGGCAGCATAAGGTCTAGCTTAGTAGGCTAAATTTCATTAACTGTGCAACTATAATGATCTTTATTCTTCCTATGTTGTTGACTTCTGGAGTGGTGCAACTTCAGTTCGAAAATTCTGTTTTCAAATATGTGCATTTAACAACGCGAATCATGCATAAATATTCACATTCATCTATACGTGTATTAGTGTTTGTGGAAAACTATCACATATTTTGTCTCTACATTATAAGAGGTATTTCCAGCAGAATTCAATCATCACATAGAGAGGTTGTACCACGATGTACTAACCATTAACTTCATATATGTATGAGTATTAATTTTAACAAACTTGGATTGAACCAAAATTTCATTTTGCAATAAAATGCAAAACAAAGATATTGAATACTAAGGAATAAGAACATAGCTGTATTTGCTCCAACATTTGTAGCGATTTCTACTATATATGTTCTTCCTATATCCACATGGAGGACTCGCATAATAATCAGGAGTTGGTGGTTCCTTACATATTGTGGAGGCAAAACTAATGAACTTTTTCCTACATGCAGGTACACATGTCTTCCCAATTGCAGGTAATGTTGCAACTCTTATTCTTTTACCCATTCTAAATGAACTTCTTATTGCTTGCCACTGTAACTCTTTTCTGTTTTCTCACTGCAATAAGAGTCAGCAACGCATGGCTTCTTATCTGAATACAACTCACTAATTTCCTTTCTTTTAAATCAGCATCATCATCTGTAGCTGCATTTGTAGCTCTTTCATTGATGATAGCCACAACGCTCTACCTCTCACTGAAGTCAAGGTACAATGAAGAGATAAATATGAAGGTTGAAATGTTTCTCAAGGCATTTGGCACATTGAAACCCACAAGGTACACTTTCCCTGAAGTTAAGAAGATAGCAAGACGGTTCAGGGATAAACTGGGCCAGGGTGTTTTCTGAAGTGTATATAAAGGTGAGCTATGAAATGGAGTGCCTGTAGCAGTCAAGATGCTAGAGAGCTCTACAGGAGAGGGAGAGGAATTCATTAATGAAGTTGCGACCATTGGACTGATCCACCATGCAAATATTGTTCGTCTCTTGGGCTTTTGCTCTGAAGGAACAAGACGGGCTCTGATTTATGAATATACGCCTAACGAGTCACAGGAAAAATACATATTCTCACATGTTTCTGATATTTCTCAACAGTTCCTAGGATTTTTTTTGAAACTATGGTGATTTTTATAGCAAATTCGAAAACTATACACCCTAATGCAGAAAAATCAAAAGTATCACCCTGTCGGCCTCATGTTGGCCGAAGAGAGACTTTTCGGCCAACCGTTGGCCAAAAAGGACTTTTCGGCCAACACCTGCTCTACTGTTTTAGAAAATTCATATCAATTATGATTTTTAGTATTTTAACTTGATTTTTTGCATTAGATTAGAAATTTTATGAAGTTTATGTAGATATCATGTTTGACTAGCCCCGACTGGGGAGTTTCAGTGATCCTTGTCCCCAAAGAGGACATCTATCTTGATCTTGCCGATTGGGGAGCAGGACGGGCCGGGTACGATGCCATGGAACACAGTCCGACTGGGCATGAGCTGCTTCGTCTTGACGCTCAGCTTCTCCATGGTGTCACGGTACAGTATGTTGATGCTGCTCCCGCCATCTATCAGCACGCGGGAGAAACGAGCAGCTCGCCTTTCTGTTGCGAGGGTGGCGTCCAAGACCAATGCGTAAGAGCCGGGAGACGGCATCACCTCTGGGTGATCGGCCCGGCTCCAGCTGATAGGCCTTTCTGACCAGTGTAAGAACTCGGGGTTGTTGGAGGCAACTGCGTTGACTTCTTGGTGCTGTTGGCGTCGGCTACGCCAGTCTTCTGGTTGGCCGGCTGCTGAGGGGCCGGAGGCGGCTGACCAATAGGCGGAGCCGGCACTATCCCCTCGCCTTTGGAGATTCGTGTGAGCCAGTGGCATTTCCGGGTCGTGTGGTTTGACGGCTTCGCGCCGTTGTGGAACTTTCAGGGGGCATCAAGTGCTTGCTCGTAGGAGAAAGCCGGCTGCCAAGCCAGCCTGCCGCCCTTCTGCTTCTTGGCCGTGGGCCGCCCTTTGGGTTGTTCGTCTTCGAATGTGGCCACCTGCCGACTGGCGGAAGGCGGCATGGGAGCCTTACGCTTGTGGTCATTCTGGTACGGGCGTCGGTTGGAGCCTCCAGCCGGCGTCTTGGGACTCGGAGCGAGCACCTTCCCGGAGGCGTCTACTCGGAGCACGGTCTTCCTTGAGGAATCGGCCGTGGCATATTTATCGGCTATGACCAGCAACTCGTCGAGGGTAGTCGGCTCATCGTAGAGGAGTCGGTGCTTGAGGAGGGTGCCTTCTCGGCACCCGGCGGTGAAGTACTCTATAGCTTGAACCTCGTGCACCCCTCGCAGGAATTGCGGAGCTCGAACCAACGCGTGAGGTAGTCGCGAGTTGATTCATTGGGCCCTTGGACACACTAGGAGAGCTGTCGGGGCTTGGGAGCCCGCTTGTAGGTGCTGGTGAAGTTGCGGATGAAGGCTTCTGTAAAGTCTAGCCAGCTGTTGATGCTGTAAGGCTTGAGGCTGTTGAGCCAGGTGCTCGTCGTGCCTTGGACCATGAGGGGGACATACTTCACGGCAACACGCCTATTGCCGTTCGCTATGCTAACCGCAGTGGAGTAGTCGATCAACCAATCTTCCGGCTTCACGGAGCCGTTGTACTTGGGCATGTCTCTTGGGAGCGAGAACCCTTTGGGGAAGGGCTCGTCGCGGATGCGGGGGCCGAAGCAAGGTGGGACGACATCATCTTCTGCTTCCAGGGCCAGGGATCGCGCTAGGCGGTCGATCCGGTGGCGGGCGTCATTCTCGCCGACTCCTTCGCGGCGGCCCAGTCGGCTGCTGAGAGTCGGATGCATGACAGGCGGCGGGGTGGGATATCTCTCCCCACGAGGCGGAGGAGGAGGCGGGTCGCCTCGCCGCTCCACAGCTCGAGGGCGGCCTTCTGCGTCACGCTCGATGAAGATTCGAGTCCGGCTGCGGCTGGCAGCCGGCTCCTTTTCTTTCCTTGCGCGGGTGTTTCCCGCAGTCGGCGTTCGTGACATCGCACCATGCTCTCGGCGTGGGGGAGGACTTTCGGCGCGGACGTCGGCTTCATGCCACTCTATGGCCGCGTCGATAAGCTGCTGGATGCGTCTGGTCATGTAGGGGAGCTCTTCGGCCCCCAGTCCATTCAGCTCGTCTACGGCCGCCTGGGCGGCGCGTAGGTTCTCGAGAGGCGTGCCATAGACTGGGCGGTCTGCTCCCAGCATGTCGGCGATAGCTTCGCTGCGTTTCTTGATGACGCCGACGTGGCTCGGCCCGTCGTCGGGAGGTAGCGTGCCGAAAGCGGCGCGGTCGACTTCGCACTAGTGAGCCTCGGTGAGGCGTCTCATGGAAGCTAGCTTCTGGCCCTCCGCAACGAGGGCGAGGCGGCGTGCCTCCAGTGTCTCGGCGTCGGCGTCGGCCGGGATGGGGGCGGACAAATTGTGCAACGCCACCTGCAGGGCGTCGTGGGCGTTTTCGCCAGAGGCGGCACCGTGGCTGATGACCAGTACCTCGGTGATGGCGCTACCGCTGCTGTCGGCTCGAGGAAGAGGTTCGTTGATGATTACTACGTTGGTGGGGAAGGCGTCAAGCGATGCCATGTCAGAGTCGACAAGCATCGGGTCGGTGGAACCAACCGACTCCAAGTCCGCAGCAAGCTCGCCGGAGACGTGGAGTTGGTCGAGGAGGCTGACGAGGTGGCTCTCGGGGCAGCCTGTGCCCGCGTCGGATGCGGGCTCGTCGGAGATGCGAGCCTCGCCAAGAAGATCAGCGAGGCAGCTCGCCGCGCAGGCGTCGGCGACGCCTTGCAGCGCGTCGGGGCAAGCGCCATTGGGTGAGCCGGGCTGGCTACGCTCGCTGGGAAGGAAGAGGGTTCCCGTCCAGAGTAGGTCTCCAGATGACGGTGCACCTGGCCCCACGGTGGGCGCCAAATGTCGGGTGGTTGGTGCGACATATGCCAACGGGTGGCTTATCATTGTGGGAGCCAATAAAACGTCGCCGGTGCCTGGAAACGGGATAAGGCGAAGGCATGCACGCCTGCGAATCTTACCCAGCTTCGGGGCTCTCTGTGGAGATAACACCCCTACTGCTGCTCTGCGGGGTCTCCGCATGGTCACTAGATCGACAAGTAGCTACAAGAGGCTCCGTGAGCTATTCAGCGAGAGGGAGAAGAAGGGCAAGGCTAGCCTACTTCTCCTCTTGACGTGGTATCTAAAACTCCTAAAAAGCTCTCCCCTTGAATGGGTGCCCTGGGGGGTTTATATAGGCCTACCCCCCAGGGGTACAATGGTAATCCGGCTGGGCGTGGGCCCTAGCTGTCTGTGTCTACGCTCGCCAGCTTCTCCGCTGGCCAATGGGGCCCGCCAACAGGTGGACCCCGCCGGCTGTCGGCCTTCTGGTCGACAGGCCGGTCCCACCGCTTGGGGGTCTTGTCGGGGGCTGGTTATTGTTGCCTCGCCTCTGGTGACGAGGGCTTTGTCGTGGTAAGCATGGCCACAGTGCCGCCACCGGGTGGCCTATCGCTGTAGCCTTACCTCATCTTGTCTCCTTAATGAGGCGTCTCCTTCGAGGGAGTGAACTAGCCGGCTATTGGGAGTCGGCCACACCCCAGGCCGACTGAGGGAGGCCTGGCCGCCTTTGGGCGTCTCCTTGACTGATGGGGCCCGCCACCCACGGGTCGTACTGACAGTTCGCCATGGGTGACGTCATGGTCAACATGGCAACAGTGTCGTGCCGGACGGGTGATGGCCGCCCCGTACTGCGCACTGTGGCCATGCGCGTCCCGGGATTCGGAGGTGGCAGGCTTCACTGTAGCCACGCCCCGTCTCATCGCTGTTATGTGGGTGCAGGCTCTGAGGACACGATCTTGGCCGCCTGCTGGGAGGTCGGCTTCTTGGAGCCGGCCCTCTCGTGGCTTTCTTTACGAGGATTTTTGGGCCGGGCCGCCTTCTTGCAGCCGGCTTGAGAGGTAGCCGGCTGGGGGAAGGCGGCCCCATGCCTTGGATGCTTGAAGGCTCGATCGGCCTATAATTTTTCTGAAGAGCCAGGGGGAGCCGGCTAGGCTACCCGTGGTCATTTACTCCGACATGGGCCATTGGTCCCGGTTCGTTTGGACCTTTTGGTCCCGGTTGGTGGGACAAACCGGGACCAATGGTCCTTGCTCCTGGCCCACCACCATTGGTCCAGGTTGGTGGCTTGAACCGGGACCAAAGGCTTCCCTTTAGTCCCGGTTCATGCCACCAACCGGGACTAATGAGGTGCCTATATATACCCCCTTGCGTAAGAGCAGAGGACACTGCTCTGTTTTTTCTATTTGCCGAGGGGAGAGGGTTTGGTGGTGCTCTAGCTCACCTCCTCTGCACACAAGGTGTTCGATAGAATGCCCGAGCCACACTACTTAAGCTTTCTCCTCTCCAAGCTCGACCTCCAAGCTCCATTTTCCTCAATATTTGTCTAGGTTTAGCGGTCTGTCACGCCCCGTCCTCGTCTTCACTGCCGTCGATCACTCGCGCCGATCTCATCGCCGGCACCACTGTGGTGAGCCTCTTGTTCTTATTTTCTTTCTGAAAGGAAAAATATTCTTACTTGTATGTTTAGATAGATACTTGTATTATTTTCTTACTTTTATTATTGCATCTTATATAGTGCAATGGTTTTGGTATCCTCCCCCGCCGGCCCTCGTCATGTCTATGATTCAGATGTGGTATATATTATCTTTATAACTATTGGTTCATTTATTGTTTGTGAAAATTGTGCCAACCAACGTGACATAGATTTTATTTCTCTAGGAGGTATGTGAACCGGAAATTCCAACCGACCCTATTGCCGAGAGGTTAAATTTAGTTGAAGAAGAAAACAATTTCTTGAAGGAAAAAATAAAAAAATTGAGGAGGAGAAGATGATATTGGAGTTGCATGTTGTGGATGTCATCGATGATGACAAGATCAAGATGGATGCAATGCGCTTGGAGATTAGAAAGATTAGAAAATATGCCATTCATACCGAGGCTTGGTATCATTATGCCATTGGATCAAATGTTACCTTGGTTGCGATTATGATCGCATTTGTTTTCGCATTGAAATGTTTTACATGGTTTCAATGTATGGTTTAATTAACTAGATGCTCTGGAGAGCTATATGTTGTTAGATGAGAACTATGTATGTACTTTGGTTTTAATGTGATGATGAACTTCTATTAATTTGGTCACTTAATTATCTATTCATGATGTTCTGTAATGGTTTTTGACACACTTAAGTATATATAATGCACGCAGATGAACCGGCAATGGATGTACGGTGACAGACACACCTCCGAGTACATTAAGGGCGTGCATGAGTTTCTCGAAGCGGCTGAGGCAAACAAGCAGAATGGTTTTATGTGTTGTCCATGCACTAAATGCGGGAATACGATGTCTTAGTCTAACCGGAAAATCCTTCACACCCACCTGCTTTACAAGGGTTTCATGCCACACTGTAATGTTTGGACGAGGCACGGAGAAATAGGGGTTATGATGGAAGACGGCGAAGAAGAAGAGTACGATGACAACTATGTGCCCCCTGAATACGGTGATGCTGCAACGGGAGGAGCTGGTGAAGATCAAGAGGAACCAGACGATGTGCCCAATGATGCTGCAACGGGTGAAGCTGCTGAAGATCAAGAGGAACCAGACGATGTGCCCGATGATGACGATCTCCGCCGGGTCATTGCCGATGCAAGGACGCAATGCGAAAGTCAAAAGGAGAAGCTGAAGTTCGATCGCATGTTAGAGGATCACAAAAAAGGGTTGTACCCCAATTGCGAAGATGGCAACACAAAGCTCGGTACCGTACTGGAATTGTTGTAGTGGAAGGCAGAGAATGTTGTGCCTGACAAAGGATTTGAGAAGCTACTGAAAATATTGAAGAAGAAGCTTCCAAAGGATAACGAATTGCCCGACAGTACATACGCAGCAAAGAAGGTCGTATGCCTCTAGGATTGGAGGTGCAGAAGATACATGCATGCCCTAATGACTGCATCCTCTACCGCGGTGCATACAAGGATCTGAACGCATGCCCAGTATGCGGTGCATTGCAGTATAAGATCAGACGAGATGACCCTGGTGATGTTGACGGCGAGCCCCCCAGGAAGAGGGTTCCTGCGAAGGTGATGTGGTATGCTCCTATAATACCACGGTTGAAACGTCTGTTCAGAAACGGAGAGCATGCCAAGTTGATGCGATGGCACAGTGAGGACCGTAAGAAAGACGGGAAGTTGAGAGCACCCGCTGACGAGTCACAGTGGAGGAAAATCGAGAGAAAGTACTGGGATGAGTTTGCAAAGGACCCAAGGAACGTATGGTTTGCTTTAAGCGCGGATGGCATTAATCCTTTCGGGGAGCAGAGCACCAATCACAGCACCTGGCCCGTGACTCTATGTATGTATAACCTTCCTCCTTGGATGTGCATGAAGCGGAAGTTCATTATGATGCCAGTTCTCATCCAAGGCCCTAAGCAACCCGGCAACGACATTGATGTGTACCTAAGGCCATTAGTTGAAGAACTTTTACAGCTGTGGAATGGAAACGGTGTATGTACGTGGGATGAGCACGGACAAGAGGAATTTAACCTAAAGGCGTTGTTGTTCGTGACCATCAACGATTGGCCCGCTCTCAGTAACCTTTCAGGACAGACAAACAAGGGATACCACGCATGCACGCACTGTTTAGATGACACTGAAAGTGTATACCTGGACAAATGCAGGAAGAATGTGTACCTGGGCCATCGTCGATTTCTTCCGACAAACCATCAATGTCGAAAGAAGGGCAAGCATTTCAAAGGCGAGGCAGATCACCGGAAGAAGCCAGCCATGCGTACCGGTGATCACATACTTGCTATGGTCAATGATTTACACGTAATCTTTGGAAAGGGTCCCGACGCACTAGCTGTTCCGAATGACGCTGAGGGACACGCACCCATGTGGAAGAATAAATCTATATTTTGGGACCTACCATACTGGAAAGACCTAGAGGTCCGCTCTTCAATCGACGTGATGCACGTGACGAAGAACCTTTGCGTGAACCTGCTAGGCTTCTTGGGCGTGTATGGAAAGACAAAAGATACACCTGACGCACGGGAGGACCTGCAACGTTTGCACGAAAAAGACGGCATGCCTCTGAAGCAGTATGAAGGTCCTGCCAGCTATGCTCTTACGAAAGAAGAGAAAGAAATCTTCTTTGAATGCCTGCTCAGTATGAAGGTTCCGACTGGCTTCTCGTCGAATATAAAGGGAATAGTAAATATGCCAGAGAAAAAGTTCCAGAACCTAAAGTCTCATGACTGCCACGTGATTATGACGCAACTGCTTTCGGTTGCATTGAGGGGGCTTCTACCGGAAAACGTCCGATTAGCCATTATGAAGCTATGTGCATTCCTCAATGCAATCTCTCAGAAGGTGATCGATCCAGAAATCGTACCAAGGCTAAGGAGTGATGTGGCGCAATGTCTTGTCGGTTTTGAGCTGGTGTTCCCACCATCCTTCTTCAATATCATGACGCACGTCCTAGTTCATCTAGTCGACGAGATTGTCATTCTGGGGCCCGTATTTCTACACAATATGTTCCCCTTTGAGAGGTTCATGGGAGTCCTAAAGAAATATGTCCGTAACCGCACTAGGACAGAAGGAAGCATCTCCATGGGCCATCAAACAGAGGATGTCATCGGATTTTGTGTTGACTTCATTCCTGGCCTTAAGAAGATAGGTCTCCCAAAATCGCGGTATGAGGGGAGACTAACTGGAAAAGGCATGCTTGGAAGGGACTCAATAATGTGCAGGGACGGATATTCTTGGTCTCAAGCACACTACACAGTTCTATAGAACTCTACCTTGGTGACCCCGTATGTCGATGAACACAAGAACAGTCTGCGCTCCAAACACCCGGAGTAGTGCGACGACTGGATTACATGTGAACACATCAGGACTTTCAGCAGTTGGTTGGAAACACGTCTCAGAGGTGACAACACTGTTTTTGATGAGCTGTACTTGTTGTCCAGGGGACCATCTTTGACTGTATTGATTTACAAAGGATACGAGATAAATGGGAATACATTTTACATGATTGACCAAGATCAAAAGAGCACCAACCAAAACAGCGGTGTCCGCTTTGATGCAACAACCGAGGGGGGAAAGGACACATATTATGGTTACATAGTGGACATATGGGAACTTGACTACGGACATGATTTTAAGGTCCCTTTGTTTAAGTGCACGTGGGTCAATCTATCAGGAGGCGGGGTACAGGTAGACTAACAGTACGGAATGACAACAGTGGATCTGAAAAATCTTGGGTACACTGACGAACCGTTCGTCCTAGCCAATGATGTGGCACAGGTTATCTATGTGAAGGACATGTCTACTAGACCGAGAAAAAGAAAAGATAAGGAAGCGAATACATCATACGATGAGCCAAAGCGCCACATAGTTCTTTCAGGAAAAAGGGACATCGTAGGAGTGGAGGGCAAGACAGACATGTCTGAAGATTATGAAAAGTTTAATGAAATTCCTCCCTTCAAAGTCAAGGCTGACCCAAGCATCCTGATAAACGATCAAGATTATCCATGGTTACGGCGCAATAAGCAAATGACACAAGCGAAGAAAAAGTGAAGACTTTCTCCCGCAACTATTATGATGATACCATGCCAACTTTGTAACAGACGGGTATGATACCATTGTTCGTTTTGTACATGCACATGCTATGTGGGTGAAATTATGATACCATGCCAACTTTCAACTTTTTAGAGTTCATTTGAAATGCTTTAATGTCTTATGGTTCGGCCCTCGTAATACCATTAATCCCGGTTCGCTCCTTGTCAACTATGTTCTCACCGAGAACACTCTCAAGAGGGCAGCCACGTGGGCCATTGGTCCCGGTTCGTCTGGACCTTTTGGTCCCGGTTCCACGCACGAACCGGGACTAATGCACCTCGCCCCTGTCCCATGACCATTAGTCTCGGTTTGTGCCACAAACAGGGACTAAAGGGTTGGTCCTTGTTGCGCTCAGAATTTAGTCCCACCTCGCCAACCGAAGGGCGCTCCCACCGGTTTATAAGCCCGTCCCTCTCTGCCTTGTTGAGCTCCTCTCAAAGTGAAAATAGATGCCCCTATATAGGGAATTTGACCTAAATTCATAGTGAATTTCTCTGAAATTCATAGAAATTTATTATGAATTTAGGTTGAATTTTCTCTATAGGCGCATCTATGTTCATTTTTTTAGTAAAGTTAATCACAAACTTGTGATTCACACAAATTTCAAAGAATTCAAATTTTAACTATTCAAATTTGAAAATTAATGGCACTAACAGAAAGTTTATAATTTTGCTGACCTAAAAGCAAAAGGAATTAAAAAATAAAGCAAAAAACAAAAGAAAATAAATAATGCAGAAATCAAAACAAAAAAACTAGAAAAAAATAAAAATAGCAACAATAAGTATTTTGTTGTAAGTAGAAACAAAATAAAATAATTAAAGCAACAAAGAAAACAGAAAAAGTGTTTTCAAATTTGAAAACTAATGGCACTAATAGAAATTTATAATTTTTCTAAAACTAAAAAAAGAATTAAAAAATAAAGCAAAAAAATAAAAGAAAATAAATAATGCAGAAAAAACAAAAAATGGAAAACAAATAAAAATAGCAACAATAAGTATTTTGTTGTAAGTAGAAACAAAATAAAATAATATAAGCAACAAAGAAAACAAAAAAAGTGTTTTCAAATTTGAAAACTAATGGCACTAACAGAAAGTTTATAATTTTTCTAAAACTAAAAGAAAAAATAATTAAAAATAAAGCAAAAACAAAAGAAAATAAATAATGCAAAAAACAAAACAAAAAAACTGGAAAAAAAATAAAAATAGAAACAATAAGTAAAGAAAACAAAAAAACAAAAGAAGTGCCACCTACTGGGCCCCCACGGCCTGAATACGACTAGAAACCCTACCATGGGCCAGGATTGAGGCCCGCAGGAGGCCTAGTAAGCCCACAGGTAGATAAGTGACTTTAAGCCCGTAAGCCTGCATTTGAGAGGAGCACGAAGTGGTCAGCGCAGCAGCGCTTATAAACCACTGTCGAGCCCTCTCGGCTAGCGAGGTGGGACTAAACATCCCACCGCACCGCGCCAGTTCCAGCACAAGTCCTTTGGTCTCGGTTGGTGCCACCAACCCGGACCAAAGGCCCTCCTGCCTGGGCTCAGCGCACCGGCCACGTGGAGGCCCAACTGTCCCGGTTCTGGACTGAACCGGGACTAAAGGGCTAGGGCATTAGTAACGACCCTTTAGTCCCGGTTCAGGAACCAGGACAAAAGGCCCTTACCAACCGGGGCTAATGGTGGTTTATCTACTAGTGTAAATGGTTTTTCCAGGGTTTTTTTTTTGATGTTTTGGTTTTCCACTGGTCTTCCTTAGCTTTTCAATAAAAAAATTAAAAAAATTGCGCGAAAAAACACGTTTCATTTTTTCTTTCTTTCACGAGAGTCACGGTTTTTGCTTCCGCGAGAGGCACAATTTTGCTTTCACAAGAGTCATGGTCGTGCCTCTCGGAACGAAAAAAAACGCATTTTCTGTTTTTTTTCCTTTCGCGAGAGTCCTATTTTGCTTCTGCAAGAGGCACGGGTGTGCTTTCGCGAGAGTCACAGCCGTGTCTGTCGGAAACGAAAAAAATGTGTTTTTTTTATTTTTTTTTCTTTTCGCGAGAGTCACGGTTTTGCTTCCGCGAGAGGCACGGTTGTGCTTTAGCGAGAATCATGGCCGTGCCTCCCGGAAACGAAAAAAACGCATTTTCTGTTTTTTTTTTATTTCGCGAGAGTCACGGTTTTGCTTCCGCGAATGGCACGGTGTGTTTTCGCGCGAGTCACGGCCGTGCCTCTCGGAAACGAAAAAAACGCGTTTTCCATTTTTTTCCTTTCGCGAGTCATGGTTTTTCTTCCGTGAGAGGCATGGGTGTGCTTTCACGAGAGTCACGGCCGTGCCTCTCGGAAACGAAAAAACAAATTTTCTGTTTTTTTTCCTTCCGTGAGAGTCACGGTTTTGCTTCCGCGGGAGGTACGGTTGTGATTTCGTGAGAGGCACGAGCGTGCCACTTTCGAAAAGGGAAAAACCCCGTACTCCCGGTTCAGCTTTTTCGTCCGTTTTTTTGTGAAAAAATTCATCAAAATCTATCAACATGAGATCTAGTTTTGAAAATCTCGACACAAGGAATCCAACGTTAAAAGCGGTTCCAGGTTTGGACGCACGGTTTGAGAGATAAAACGTTTTGAATAAACGGATCTACGAAAAAAAAGAAAAACTCCCAGATTGCGACTAGTGACACGCTGCATGTGCGCCACTTGTTGCAACCAGGGGAGTTGGAGTGATATTTGCAACGAGTATTCCTTAACTGATTTCGCCCGTTCTGCTAGACCGGCAGCTTCTCCTAGCACGCCCTGGGCTAGTAGCCCAGCTAGACGAAGATCTGGCCTGTTCGGTGGCTTTTTGGGCCGGCTGAAACCAGCCCATTTTGAGGGAGAAGAGAGCTTGTGTAACGAATCGTTTTTCTTACGAGGGACGATCGAATCGTTTTCTTTAGTGGTGGCAGTTCGCCCGTAATATCATCCAACTCTCGCTTTTTCTCTTTTGGTGAATCACTCAGATCCGCAAATTCAGCTTCTTGGAGCCCAGGCGTTCGGGCCAAATTCAACCGTGGAGTTTGGGAAGCTAGAAGCTGGAGAGAATCAGAATAGGACCT
Source organism: Triticum aestivum (assembly GCF_018294505.1). Lineage (NCBI taxonomy): Eukaryota > Viridiplantae > Streptophyta > Magnoliopsida > Poales > Poaceae > Triticum > Triticum aestivum. Next base: position 11,075,269 of record NC_057800.1, read on the forward strand.
TCATATTCCTCGATATACCATCGGGACCAGAGAATGGTGGAACAAGAAAAATATCTATGACACGAGGTAGAAGCAGCACAGGCACAGCCCAACACACACTTGTTCACTTCGGTATCATGTAGAGTTATATGTTTCATGCCCAAGTATATATCATGCAGAGTTATATGTTTGTTTGTGCAGGATTCACGGCTTTGGTACGAGAAGCATGCTGATGCCGTTAATCTAATGTGGTCATGCTCCATGGACGCTCTCTTTTATCCCATTGCAATTAATAGCAGGAAATTACCGTGCACCGGCCCAAAACAACTATTCCCTCCGTCTAGGTATGTAAGTCATCTTACAAAATCAAATAATCTCAAAACACTTAGGCGCGGTACATTAACTTCTACCTCGTTTCTTGTTTCTTGACATATCAACCAATAGGAGATGTGGGTGTGCATGCTTTTAATGACTTGAGACTACCAAACACGACATGCAGTGGTTAGTTCATTGCATGCAATGCTATTAATTAGCAAATAAACATTAAGATCTCACGTTTTCCCCTCGTCCTTAGTCACAGTGCACAATCTAAAATGACTTACTCACCTAGACAGAGGGAGTAGTGCACTGGAGGATATCCAATTAGAGAGTGCACAAACTGCTTTTTGGTCTCAACAAAGTAAATGTCATTGCGGTTCATACAAATGCTTGAAAACCATTACCTCAAACTGAAGCGCATTGGAAGATTCAATAGCGGGGTCCCAGCACCACTTTAGAGCATCTCTAGAGTATCGTCCTTAACAGATGAGCCACGGTCAGAGACGTTCGATCGTAGGTTGTTGCCGATTCGGACACGGGTCTAGCCCATGTCTCTCCACCTGGACGTGCCTATATAACTCAGGCGTTAGCTAACCCTAGCCGGCACGAAGAACGGATTGCATCTGCTTTGCCTCGATGCGCATCAGAACCATATCGTTCCTTTTGTTGCAGTTGTCATCAGTCATTCCATCCCGTCCATCGCGTACATGGTTGACAGGAGAGCAGACCTCGAAAACAACGCCTCTCTAAATCCTGTATGAGAGAGGGATGATTATGTTTTTGGGAGCGTCTCCTACGTGACTGCTCATCGCTGTTCGTCTAATGGAGAAGTAAAGTGGGGCAAAAGATCTAATTTCTCCTCGTCCTCCTTCCCCCGGGCCTCCGCCGTCTGCAAGAAGTGTTGATGCGCCGCCACCGACCACAATTTCCACCGCCGGTTCTGTCAACACCACCGGAAGCCGCCCCTCCTCGGCATCTTCGAGTAAAACGGCACTGAGCACGTGTTCACCCCCGTCCTTGATCCTCCCAACCGCGTCCCTCTGGAGAGCTTCTAACTTGGACACCACAACAACAGCTACGGTAAAGAACTGGTGAGCTGCCGCCACGGTCTAGTCCTCATCATAGACCGGGTGCAGCTGGAGGTTGTTGTGGTCAACCCCATCACCAACGAGAGGAGCCGGGTGGCTTTCCCGCCGGCATAGAATAGGAGATTCATCAATGGAGCAGTACTATGCACTGCCGACGACCAGGGCCACGTGCACGGCGCCTGCCACTCGTGCTCCTTCAAGGTTGTATTGATCCTTGTTAAGGATGGTGAACACATCGCCTCTATTTATTCCTCTGAGACTGCTGTATGAGGCGCTTTCATCTCAACATAGGCTCCAGATGAGTCTTGGTTTGCCGATTGTCCCAGCACTCTTGTTGGCAATGTCCTTCACTGGCGGTCTAAGTATTGCAGACACGACATACTTGCTTTAGATTTGGACACACACAACCTTACCATGATCAAGGAGACTCGCGGCGTAGATATTTACCGTGACTTTCATATTATCAGGGCAGAGGATGGCTCTTTTGGTCTAGCCGCGTTAGATTATGGACCTTATGGTAATAATACATCCCCAATGTGGCAGATCCAAATGGGGTAGAGGAAGATTGACTGTAATGGTGCTGCTACATGGTTGCTACAGAATACCATTGAAGCACATAGTATTCTTGGGCTCTCTCCTCAGAGTGATAGGATAAGATATATAGATATACTGGCATATGATGAGGATAATGGTCTAATTTTTTTAAAGTGGGCAGCAATGTCTACATGATTGAACTAATATCAATGCAATCCAGGAAACTTAGCTTAAACATTTGGGATGAGAACCGTCATCCTTTCACAAGTTTCTATGCACCATGTGATTGCTCGTCCTTAGTCTTTGTATTGCGGTAGTCACCAAATCCATTAATTTTCTATACATGCTTGATGGAATAACTTTGTTGTGCTTCCCAAGTGCTCATAATAACTTAAACTTACTTAGAAGTTAGAATTCTATACCTTCTAAAACAACAGTGTATTGGTCACTTGTTGAAGGCCCCTGCTGTAAATGGCTATCACACTTGTAGCACACAATACTAAGTTGAATTTCTTGTCTCTAATATGCTAGGTTTATTTAAAGCTTAACACCAAAATCACTGTTTGTTTCTAGAATTCTTTTGTTTGAGCATGATTTTTGGGTATGCCTGATATGTGGGTTAAATTCTAAGGAGTTTTTTCCTCTTATGAGCTAAAACTTTAATTACGAGGTAGCTAAGTCTCATTGTTTCCAATAATGGTCTTTGCATTAGCATTATAAGTGGGTTAAAATAAATCTATAGAAATTAATGATTTTTTTCAAATTCAACGAACTTTTTTTCAAATTCGATGAAATTTTTGAAAATTGATGAACTTTTTTTCAAAATTTATGATTTTTTTTTAAAATTTGTGAATTTTTCTAGAATTGGTGATCTTATTTCAAAGTCAATGATTTTTTTCCAAAATTGATGAACTTTTAACATTTTGTAACTTTTTTCAAAATCCAAGAACTTTTTTAATTCATGTTTTTCTATGTTATTTAAAAATTCGATTTTTAATCTTTTTAATACTTTTTAAAAATTCAATGGTTGACTGGTCAACCATTGACCGAAGAATAAAAAAAATTGTTGCGTAGAGAGCAGCTGAGTGAGGTTTAAACTACTGGGTTGCAGCCCGCTTGGAGGTGTGCATGAGCCCCGACTCACGTTCCTGGTGCTGAAGGCGCCCTATAGGAGCACCCTGCCAACATGGCAGCGCTGGTCTAAATGGGGATCAGCTAATGCAGCAATCAAGGCCAGCTCCTATTCGGGCTGGCAACACCAGTTTATAGCGTTTCTCCTACACGGCGCACACCCCCTTCTTCGATGGATTTTATGTGGTCCAGCCCATTAATATGTATTCGAGCTAGTTTTGATAGCTGGTTTTAGGAAGCTTCCCCGATCGGGTATCCTGAGCTTCTGGAAGCTTCAGGCCTGTTTTTGCATTTTGGTTTCTTGGATGTTTTTTATTTTCTTTATAAATTTTTCCTTTTTCATATATTAGATTTTTATTTTTCCTTTCCTTTTTAAAATATGTGAACTTTTTCCAATTTTTGAACCTTTTGTAGAACATAGAACTCTTTCCAAATTCATGAACTTATTTGAATTCATGAACTTTTATCAAATCACCTAAAGATGATTTTTTTCTGAAATGCATGAATATATTCAAATCCACAAACCTTTTTCAAATTTATGAATTTTTGTTTCTGAATGTGTGAACATTTTTTTAGTTCGTCAACTTTTTTTTAAATCAATGTACTATTTTTTTCAAATCCATGAACTTTTTGTGAAATCATGAACTTTTTCTGAGTTCATGAACTTTTTTCAATCCATGAGTTTTTTAATGCGCCGACCTTTTTTTAACCCTTGAACTTTTTTTGAGTTTTGTGAACTTTTTTCAAATCCTCGAACTCTAATTAAATCCTGCGAATTTTCTTGAATGCTTTAACTTTTTCGAGTTCGTGAACTTTTCAAATCCATGACTCAGGAATGTTTTTTAAGAAAATGCCTAATTTTTTAATTAAAAAATACCAGTTTCTCCCGAACAGTCAACATGTTAATAGTAGACCAGTCGACCGCGACCAGCGAGTCAAGAAACAACCTGTCCTGAGCGAGCACTGGATTCACTGGATGCACCGAATTCTTCCACAGAGAGATTATAGACTTGTCGTCAACGTTGAGCACGACTTGTTCCTATTCCTTATCTGTGAGGTCACCGAGTAGCCTTCCTAGGCAAACGCCTTGGCGCACCAAGGTTGCAGTTGCAATATACTCTGCTTCACGGGATGATAATGCGACCACTTCCTGCTTTTGTGACAGCCAACTCACTATGCTTCCTCCTAAGAAATATGCCATGCCCGTCTCCTGCTAGGTCGCTATCACTATAGCCAAGTAGCTCCACCATCTCCTTCTTCTTCTCTTTCAAATAGACACAACCAAAGTTTGTTGTCCCTTTGATGTACCTGAGTATATGTTCCACAGCTGCCCAATGTTCCGTCATGGGTGCTTCCATGAAGCGACTCACTATGCCAATGGAATATGCCATGTCTGGTCTCGTATTCGTGAGATAACTCAACTTTCGGACCACACTTCTATACTCCGTTGCATCAATCGCGGGTGCTTCACTCTTCTTGCTTAGTATAAGACGAGGCTTCATCGGAACATGACTTGGATTGCAACCTTTCATGCCACAGCTTTCAAGTACCTTCTTTGCATATGCTTCCTGGCATATTGTGATCCCCTCCGGGTTTTGCTGTACCTCGATCCCAAGGTAGTAACTCAAGAGCCCTAGATCAGTCATCTTGAATAGCTCCTTCATTTGTAGCTTGATGTTTGCAATCACCTCTTCGTCTGCTCCAGTTATCAACAGATCATCCACATTGATGCCCACTAAGAGACGATCCTTGCCTTTACCTTGCTTATACATTGTATGCTCTAGTGGGGCTTTCTCAAACCCAAGAGAAATCAATGTACTGTCAAGCTTGATGCCATGCCCGAGGAGTTTGTCGTAGCCAGTACAATGTCTTGTATAGCTTCAATACCTTGTGTTCCTCTCCTTATTTGATGTACCCCGGTGGTTGCTTCACATATACTTCTTCTTCCAACTCCCCAGTCAAAAACGCCGAATTCACATCCATGTGATGTAGCTCCAAGATTCTTGAGCCGCGAGAGCTATAAGCAGCCTCACCGAGTTCAACTTTCTGACTGAAGCAAACACTTCTTCGAAGTCCACATCTTGCTCTTGCACGTTTGGTTTGGTTTAGCCACGAGCCTTGCTTTATGCTTCATCAAATTCCCTTTGGCATCTTTCTTGACTTTGTACACCCACTTGAGCTCTATGGCATTATGTCCCGTTGAGAAGATCCACGAGCTCCCATACTTTGTTGTCTCGTATCGATCCCAACTCTTCGTCCATAGCACGACGCCAACACTCCTCTGTCTTTGCGTCTTCAAATTTTTCCGGTTCCTCGATGTGCAAACGCCGTTGCCTTTTACTCTTCATCTTCACCGAATTTATTTGAAGCACTTTCATGGGAGAGAGATCCAACAAGCGTTGTTCTCGTGCTGTCGGAGAAGACATACTTGCTTCTGAGCTTGCCACAGTCCCTGCTTCAGGCGATTTTGGCTTTTCCACACTTCGTGAAGCTATTTCTGGCACTCCCAACCCTTTTCCTAGGCTTTCATGCCTGATCCTTGCTAGGCTGCATCCTGCTGCCCGTCAACTTTTTCTGGCACGTTCCCATCATCTAGCCCTTTCATTAGGACTCCACGTACGGGCTACCACGAGACATTGTATGGGCTACGACAAAACATTGTAGCCCTTTCATTAGGACTTCACGTACGGGCTACACAAGACATTGTACGCACCAGCTGGACCGCACCAAATTGCTATTGGCCGGCTCTCCTGTGGCCCGTCCAAGTGGCCACCACCACCTTTTGGCTCAGCTTGGCTGCGGGGGCCTGGTGTGTGAGACGCAGTGCTCTCACCTGCTCGCATGACTTCGCGGGCAAGTTGCTCGGTGTGGTGCACGCGGCGCTTGCGTCTGGACTCTCCACGTCGGATGCATCACGGCTCAGGATGTCCATGCAACTCGCCGTCGCACTGTCAATCACCATGTACGCGTCAAGATCGTCTGGTCCGGCTGCAACTTGCCTCGCGTAGTGTTCTTCTGACGACACGTCTTTGCTGTCTTCTAGCACGATCACACCATCACACATTCTGTCGTGGACTTTTGGCGCTACTTCTTCGCCTGCTTCTAACATAACCACATTGTCATGCCTTTCGTCATGGTCTTCTGGCACCACGACATCGCCCTGGTTTACTGACGTAACGACACTGTCACGCCTTGGGTCATGGTCTTCTCGCGCCACAACTTCGCCTGGTTCTACCAACACCGATGCACTCACCGGATCTGTCTCCAGCTGATCGTGATCATCTGGATCCTCCTCATCCACTAGTTTGCACTGTTATAGAAGGGAGAGAGGGATTGGTGTAATGTTCATTGTATTGCTTGAGCCTCGTGGGCATATATATTGGAATACATGATCATCTTGAAGTACAAGGCAGGGTAGAATAATATCCTACGCTATCCTAGCTTTCCTAATAATCACGATACTCAACATCCCCCACAGTCACAACGGTAGCGACGCAAACTCCAACACTGGAGAATAATCCGAAGGGAAGCCGACGGACACCCCCCACAGTCGTAACGGTCGATGCATCACGGAGTCGTGGCTGGAGTGGAAACCGACGAGATTGCTCAAGCATGGCTGTAGCCCTTTGTGCCGTTTGTCGTGGTAGCCGAGAGCATAGGTGGTGTAGTCGTAGCCGAGGTAGTCATGCGAAGAACGCCATGGTCGGTGTCGAGTCGGGGGTCGCCAGTGTCGAGGTAGTCGCCGTGGAGCCGCGAAAGAAGAGCAACGACGGCGGTGGCTAGAGAAGGAGCGCAGCGGCAGTGCTCGAAGTAGGCGATAATGAACCAGACAGCGCGACGAAGACCGGCGCGGACGGTGACGTTCCCACGCCAAGGGAGGCGGCGCGACACATATCACGTGGAAGTCAACGCGCGTGGACGACGGTGGACCGCGGGCCGCAGCGTTACAACCCGAAGAGGCAACGCAACGGCGGCAGGCAGGTCGGGGCGACGGCAGGGAAGTCCTCAGGGCAGTTGCAGGGATCGTGTGCCACGCTCGCTACGGCCCGATGAGGCGACGCAGTGGCAGCGCGAGATTCGGTGCAGCCTCGGGGACGACCTAGAGCGGACGGTCTCGGTGCGGCAGTTGACCGCGGCCCGCGGCACTACGGCCCGAAGGGGCAACGCAGCGGCAGCGCGCGAGGTGGTGCAACCACGGAACGGCCTCAGGGCGGCGGGGAGGATCACGTGCCACGGCACTACGGCCCGAAGGGGCGACACAGCGGCGGCATAGATCGGTGCAACCATGGGGAGAACCACGGGGCGGCGGCGCTGCGGCCCGACGGGGCGATGCAGCGGCAGCCTGTTGCTCGATCGGCGGAGGGCGCGCTGAACTCAGGGACATGGCGGTGATGGACGGTGTAGACCGACGAGCAGGCCGACGCGCGGACGACGGCCGTGTGGGGCTGCCTGTCGCGCGAGGCCGCCCGGTCGGGGCGACGGGCGGGCAGACGCGCGGACGACAGCCGTTAGGGGCCGCCTGTCGCGCGAGGCCGCCGGGTCAGTGAAGAGGTCGGCCGGTCGCGCCGGTGTCGGAGTAGAGGCGCACGAGGGTCGACAGTGGCGACGGGCGACGCAAACCGATCAAGCATAGATCGGAAAACCAAAAAGAAAAATGTCGATCAAACGATCGGCGAGAAAGCAAAAAAACCCAGAGCAAGGGCTCGGGAAAAAGACTCTCTAGGGAAGCCGGTCAACACGTACTAGTAGAAAAAGGCCATTTGTCCCGGTTCATAAGGGCCTTTAGTCCCGGTTCTGGAACCGGGACTAAAGGGTCGTTACTAAAGGCCTCCCCCTTTAGTCCCGGTTCTTATACGAACCGGAACTAAAGGCCCTCCACGTGGCCGCTGCATGGAGGTCCACCTTTAGAAATTTTATGATTTTTTTGATTTTTTTTTAAAATTCCCAAATTTTCAAATTTCTGAATTATTTTAACCTCTAATCTCTAATCACCCCTCATCACTGCTCAATTTAACCTCTAATCTCTAATCACACATCATCATTCCAAATCATCTAACTTTCCGGACGGTCACCCATCCTCTCACTACCCTAGCCTGAGCACGCTTAGCTTCCGGATTCTATTCTCCCTCGTTTCTAAGTCTGCACTTGTTGTTTTCCTGATAATAATAAGATGTCAATCCTATTAACCCTCAGGAGTTTAACTTGAGCATGAAGTCACACATTAAATTATTTGAGTTTGAAACTATCGTTCTAAAAAACAATAATTATTTAGTAACACTAATATTTCTTGAATAAGTAGTTTGACCATTGTTTGACCACAGTTTGACCAGATTTGACCAAAATTCAAAAAAAACTAAAATAATTATTTAGTAACACTAATATTCTTGAATAATTATTTAGTAACACTAATACTTCTTGAATAAGTAGTTTGACCAGATTTAACGAAAATTAAAAAAAACTGAAATTTGAGCATAACTTTTTTTCCTTTTAGAATTTGAGAATTCTAAAAATTTGCAAACAGGACGTAGGCAGTCAAAATCGGATGCGGATTTTTGTGCTGAACATTTTTATATATTATACATTTTTTTCTGACATCGTATGCAAAAGTTATAGCCGTTTTACATTTTCCCTACACTTTTTGCAAAATATGTCCAAATTTAAGTTTTAATTTTCCTAACTAGTACATGTAGTAACATAACTACATCTCGAAAGATTTTAACTTTTGAAGTTTTTATCATTTTCTTTTGCCACGAACCGGTACTAATGCCTCAATCCCATTTGTCCCGGTTGGTGGCTCGAACCGGGACTAAAGGTCTAACCTTTAGTACCGATTCGTGCCACGAACCGGTACTAATGGGCATCGCACCCTTTAGTCCCGATTCGTGGCACCAACCGGGACTAAAGATCCCATTTGAACCGGGACTAATGCCTGTACGGTGCCCTAGCCGCTCGAACCGGGACTAATGCTCACATTAGTCCCGGTTCGTAATGCAACCGGGATTAATGCTCTTTTCTGACCGAACCAAAGCCCTGTTTTCTACTAGTGATGACCGGCGGACGAACCCTAGGTACGGGCGGCGCGGCCCCCGGCGGCGGTCATGGAGGCCGACCGCCCCGGGGATGGCGCGCGGGTGCGGAAGCGGCGTCGGCTAGGGTTTAGAACCCATAAACTGATACCATGTTAGAAGGGAGAGAGGGATTGGTGTAATGTTCATTGTATTGCTTGAGCCTCGTCGGCATATATATAGGAGTACATAATCATCTTGGAGTACAAGGCAAGGTAGAATAATATCCTACTCTATCCTAGCTTTCCTAATAATCACGATACACACATCAGCATCATATCCGCATCGTCTCGTTCCTCAGCCATGAGCGCCCGTTGCTTCGGTGTTTCCACGCAGTCAGCCTTGCAGTGACTGAGGAGGCCACACTTATGACACCTCACTTTTCTGATGTCATACTTCCTCCTCGATGGTGTAGGCGCATCCTCGTCGTCTGAGTCGACGAAGTTCTTTCTCACCGAGCGCTGCTTCCCTTCCCCCTTCTTCTTGCCGCTGCTCGTAGATCCGCCTTGCTCATCTTTCAGCAGGGCGATCCAGTGCGCCTTTGTCAGCATTAGGTGCTCACTCGCCTCCACGTCGCAGAAACTGAGACGAATTCTCTCGTCATGGGCCTTGAACCTTCCGACGAGATCCTCAACCGTGAGAGTTTTCAGGTCGAGACATTGCTCGATCGACATGACGATCTGAATATAGCGTGCCAGTGCGGCGTGCAAAAGTCGTCGGACGATCGCAACTTCTTCTAGGGTTGAACCGTAGCTGCGTATGCCGTTGACGAGGGTCTTGAGACGGGAGGCAAACTGAATAACTGTCTCACTTTCATCCATCTTCAGGCACTCGTAGCTTCTCACCAGGAACTGGAGGTGTGCTTTCTTGACACGGTCATGACCCTGGTGCAGGATCTTGATGGTCTCCCATGCCTCCTTCACCGTTTTCTTTCCGACAAGGTGCTGCAGCACATCCTTCGGCATTGTGGAGTAGATCGCCATTAATGCTCGACGATCCGTCGGGTACTTCGCCGCGTCCTTCGTGTACTCGGCGCCGCCGGGGTCGACGGCTTCCCAGAACTCGGGTCCCTCCATCGCGACCTCCATGTTCATCGTCCACAATGGGTAGTCCTCTCGATCCAGACGGAGGAATTGGGACACCCCCATCATCGGCATCGGTGCTCCCGCTCCTGCCGTCACGATCTCCTTGCCTGTGTTCGACATGATCCTTTGAGTACTTTCAGAAAATCACGCCAATACACCAAAGCTTTAGATACCAATTGGCATCGTAAATAAGGAAATTAATTCATTAGTATGATTGCACTTTTTTGGAGAAGGATTAATGGAATGAAAAGAAACCAGATTTGGTATAATCAATTCAATCAATTCACGCTACTTTGTATCTTTCCTTTTATTGATTTGCCGGAAATTGTAGCTTCCATGTAAAAGGCACCCGTCATCACAGGATCACACCCCTCCCGGCCACGGCCAGTAATCGAAGCCAGTTAAACAACGATGCAGCCCTTCGCCGGGATACTCGCCGCGGTCCTCACCTCCGCCGCTGCCATGGCAGCTGGCGCCTCGCCTGTTGCCATCAACGGGACATGCTCCTTGGTTACTGCCGACGCCTACCCCGGCTACGACTACTGCGTGAACGTACTCTCCTCCGAGCCGTCCGCCACCAGTGACGGGCGTGGTCTCGCCGTCCTTGCCGCCAACGCCACCGCGCACAACGTCACGCACACGATCGGGCTCATCGACAACCTGCTCGACAGCCTCACCGAATGCTCGGAGTTGTACGGGCGCCAGATGGCCGACAAGGTGGCCAGCGCCCTCGGAGACCTCATGGCCGGACGCGACCCATCTGAGGCTGTGAGCAAGTTGATTGACGCCTACGGTCTGGGCCCTCTCAACTGCTTCATCGTCCTCACCGAGAGGTGGGGCTTCTCTAGGGAACCTCTGGCGCAGGAGAACTCGGACAACATGGCCTTGGCCCTTTTCGCCAGGGAAATTGCGATGCTGATCACCAAGTCCTCTAGATCATCAAACGGCAGTGATCAGCATCTCGCCGGAGCCCGAGCCTGGCAGCCCGCTGCCATCATCAACGCGACATGCTCCACCTTATTATACGACAAATACCCTGGCTACGACTACTGCTTCAGTGTCCTCTCCTCCGACCCGGCGGCGGCCGCCTCTGCCAGGGACACGCGCGATCTCGCCATCATCGCTACCAACGCCACCGCGCGCAACATCACGTCCACGGTCAAGCTCATCCAAGGCCTACTCTCCGACCTTGCTGAGTGCAAGCTTTCCTACGGTGACCGTATGGGCAAGACAGTGGACAGCGCTCTCGGCGACCTCATCGCCGGACGAAGCCCCGTCGGAGCGGCCAACAAGCTGGCCGATGCGTCGCGTGATGCTATCGAATGCGACGTGGTGATGTCTCGGAGGAGGGGCGCTACTAAGAATGTCCTGTACCAGCAGAACACGGAGAATTTCGTCTCCGCACACTTTGCCAGCAACGTGGCCTTGTACTCTGGCGATTGATCGGTCAAGCTAGCTACATGCTTTCCATTTGATAATTAGTATATTAAAAAAGGCACATGAAGCCGGTGGCTTTACTTAAATAATTAGGAAGATTATTTATGTTCGCCAAGATCCAGACCTTGGACATTTTTGCAATTGGTATTAGTATATTAGCAATTTCCGACGTATCTCTGAACCTGTGAAATGCGTATGGAGTTATATCTTACATCTACATTTTTCTTCAAGGAGTATATACTGTTTTTTGTAAATGGATATATACTGCTTTTATTTAAGGAGTATACACTGACTTAGTTCACCGAGTCTGTACTGGCTTTTCAAAGGAGTATATACTGAATTTCATTTGGAGTACATACTGAATTTGTTTTTGAAGAACTATATGAGTTTTAGTATTTAAAAATGTAAGTAGTATGCACTGCCTTTTTAAAGGAGTATATCATTTTTCGTACGTAGTATATGCTGACCTTTTTTACGGAGCATGTACTAACATTATGGTATGTACTGTCGGAATATATACTGCCCATCTTTTGAAGAACTATGTACTGCATTTTTTTTAACAAGTACAGACGCAAGCGCTCATATACACACACATACACTCACCCCTATGAGCATACACACGCACGCCTTACCCCTATGAGCACCTCCGAAAGACTGAACCAGCATATCATCTTGAAATTTACGAAGTCACCGTAGGCACCTCGTCGTCGACAGGAACGTCTCCTCCCACTAAATGTGCATAGCAGGAAATCCTGAAATAAATGCGAGCACCAGGACTTGAACCCTGGTCTGCATTTTCTTTGATGAGTATATGTGAAGAACTAGCGTATACTGCCTAAATGGAGTAGTATGTCTACGTGACCCTTGGTAGTTTATCTCAATATCTCAGATGGAGCAATTAAGTGTACTTAAGAAAATGAGAATATTTTCCTCGTAAAAAAGAAAAGAAAAAGAAAATGAGAATATTTGTATGGTTGTCTATATTATTTTTTGCGAGCTTGCATGTAGTAAAAATTTGAAGGGTTCATATCTAACTTTTTTTGTATGCATATGCACCTTCTCATGATGAAGTATATAACACTTTTTTCCTCGCAAAAAAAGTATATAACACTTTTTCTTGATGAAGCACATGCCCTTTTTTTTAGAGTAAGTATGTCTCACTTGGGGGAAGTATATACCCTTTATCCAGTACAGTATATACGTATGCTATAATGGTATAATTCATTCTTTTGAAAAACTATGTACTGCATTTTTTTAACAAGTACTGCTCAAGTTCCGTGTATAAGTTTTTCCCTAGTAGTGACCGATTGCGTCCCCTTCTGCGCGTTCGTGAGGGCGGCACCGATGTTGTTGATGTGGGACAGCGAGGTTAACAAGAACATCCTCGCCAACGCCATCCAGAGCTCATGTGCATGGGTGATCGCAGTCACCTGTACGAGTACTTCTTTGGACAGATTATTCAGAAGATAACCCAGTACCTGCTGGTCTTCCCTGATCCAAAGTTGATGTAGAGGATTCGGGGTGGTCTCCTCCTTGCCATCCTTGTTCTTGGAGACGACGACCTTGGCTGGCTCCGACATGCTCCCGTCCACGTACCCGAAGAAACCAGCACCACGGAGTTGTGGCGTGATCTAGGTACGCCATAGGATGTAGTTGGGGCGTGTGAGGCGCTCGGTGACTTGGCCAGAGAGGGTAGGGTTGGAGGCGCTGGAGGAAGCCATGGTAGGAGGTTTCGGTGGAGGAGAGAAAACCTAGATGTGATGGAAGAGTTAGACTCTGATTACTATGTGGGAAACGTTATACCCAGTTTAGGGTGGCGCTTGCATGTTATATTGGCAGGGGCGCGACTCCCTAATAGCGTACAAGTTGTTGAGATTGAGACTTGAGATACAAGGGATAAACTACTTGGAGTACAAGGGATAAACTAGAGAGAGAATATTGTTACAGAGAATATCTATCTAGCCTATGCGGTTGAGCCAGAATACTTGGCTGCACTGCACCACCTTGGCACCATAGTAACGTTGTTTAACATGTCCGACCTCTATGGGTCGCCTAGGAGAACCTGTTGTAGAATATGTGTGGAAGGTGTCTTTTCCTTTAGATAAGCCATGGTTGGGATTTTGGGTCGGGCTCCCTGCAAAAATGATTGGCAAAGCAGATTATGAAATGGGCCACGGGAACAATCAAAATGTCTCTGCAAATAACAAGCCAGTGCATTCGATCTGGTTTCCGTGGGTGGAAGAAGGGTCGAGACTAGCAGCCAGATCCTCAAGGACGGCAGACAACTATCTGGCGCGTAGGTCGCCCAATAGCGACAGCGCGCGTACCCATGGCTTACCGCTAGGTACACCGGCCCGGCCCAATTGCTCTTTCCGGTTTTGGGAAGGTTCTTAATTGATATTTTTCTTGTTTTTTCTTTCAACTTTTAAACTTTATTTTTTAAAGGTTTTCCCTTCTCTTTTAATTCGGGTTTTCCTTTTCTGTTTTCTTTTTTTGTTTCCAAATTCAGGAACATTTTCTAAAATCTGGTAACACTTTTCAAATCAGCGACATTTTTTCTAG